>NC_091957.1:47838622-48048622 GCF_031021105.1 Erythrolamprus reginae
AATTTATTTCTACTTCTGATGGAAAACAAGAAATGAAAAAGGAAGAACTGGCGTGTGGCATAAACTTACATATTTCAGCTTTATTATGAAAGCAGTGTAGTTTGTTTGATTATTGTAATGCCTAGGTAGGGAGCAAAAAGAAAGGATATTGCTCATTGAGAGACACTGAAGAAACATGATGCGTGATCTGAATCTCCATTACCTGCCTTGAAGTCCTTGTAATGGACTATATTTCTTAGTGGAATGATTTGAGAATACAGCATCACTTTTTATTTACAAACATGGAAACTTCTACCAGTTCTTAATGTCTCTGAACTTTGAAATCTCTTCTTCATTGATCATTTCCTACCTTTTTCATCTTTCCATCTGTTCTTCCATCCAGGATTTCAAGTGAGATTTTCTTCAATCCTATTGTTGAAACTTGGGATATTCCTCATATAAATATTGCCCTGTCATTCAGGTGCTACCAGAAGAAGACCGGAAAGAAACATAGACAGGAATCATTGAGAGGTCATGGGACACTTCTGCTTAGCACACGTGTTGCCTCTGAACAATAATTGATTCAATAGTCACTGCCTATTCATCATTATACATATCTGGAAGAGGAAGAGGAAGGTGTCCGGTGACCAGTTGTCTCTTCTGATTGGCACTCACTCTTCAATTTGGAATTGGAGGCCTCCTGATAACTTTTTGGTTAGGCGAATGATTGAATTTGGAATCTTTTGTTCCCAAAGCAAACATTTCCCCATTAAATCAGGCCTGGATATTTTCTGGAATTATAGTTTTTGATGACATTCATAAATGACAACTGGGCATTACTAAAGAGAGACAGGGAAGAAATACCAAGTTAAGCTCTCTTTTAGGATGGATAAATAAGGAAGCCTGGTTCTCTCGAAGAATTGAGTCTCAGCACCTGACTTCATAGTTTTCAGGTGTAGTTTGGCGTGTAAAGAACCGCTATTGTAGTTTTCACCACCTTTTGAAGAGATGACAAGGTTTGTAGTATTCATAGCTTTTAGTCAATTTCTCTACTTTAAAAAAAATGTTTTATACAATGGGGGAATTGGGCTTATACTCCAGTGGTGAAATCCATTTTTTTTATTACTGGTTCTGTGAGACTTGGTGGGCGTGGCGTGGCTTGGTGGGCATGGCAGGGGAAGGAAACTGTGAAATCTCCTTTCCCACCCCACCCTGGGGCCAGCCAAAGGTGGTATTTGCTGGTTCTCCAAACTATTCAAACTTTCGGCTACTCGTTCTCCAGAACCTGTCAAAACTTGCTTGATTTCATCCCTGGAACACTCAGACTTTCCTTATACAGTGTTCCCTCGATTTTCGTGGGGGATGCGTTCCGAGACCGCCCGCGAAAGTCGAATTTCCGCGAAGTAGAGATGCGGAAGTAAATACACTATTTTTGGCTATGAACAGTATCACAAGCCTTCCCGTAACACTTTAAACCCGTAAACTGCAATTTCTCATTCCCTTAGCAACCATTTAGATTATTACTCACCATGTTTATTTATTAAATTTTATTAAAAAAAATATTTATTAAAGGAGGGCTAAAGTTTGGCGATGATGTATGATGTCATCGGGCGGGAAAAACCGTGGTAAAGGGGAAAAAACAGCAAAGTATTTTTTTAATTAATATTTTTGAAAAACCGTGGCATAGCCGTTTTGCGAAGTTCAAACCCGCGAAAATTGAGGGACCACTGTATTACTATTAGTTGAATAGCTTGGCTCTGTTTTGCTTAGCCCCTGCCTTCTTTCCATGTATGCAGGTTTTAAATATTGGTTTAAGTTTTTTTATTTATTTTTATAAATTGTTCCAGGATGTGATTGCACAGGAAGCTACATACCATTATCTGTAAATATATCAGACAATATAGAGCCAACCAATCTAAAGCAGCCTCGTTCAATGTCAGTTGCAGCTCTGTTCATCAAAAAGTGGAATTGAGATTCGTTTTTGCTCTGATCCTCACTAAGCAGCTCACGTGTAGCTCCTTTATTGCAAAGAACGAGTGTTGATGAGCATATCAAAACCATATTTTGGTGAAAGAAGACAAATGCAACACATTTTCCTCTAATGAGATTTTCTTATTTCTTCCAACATTCTTGATCTTTTTCCCCCCCTAAGGAAAACACAGATGCACACATGCAAAGGCAAACACACACACACACACACACACACACACACACACACAAGCACAATCAAGTAGAAAAAGCCAGTGTCTCAGCTGCATTTCACAGTTGTTTGGAATTATGAATTCTGATTGACTACCTGGTGCTAAATCAGTAGCAACTGCCTGTAGAATGATTGCCAATTGAGCAAGAGCCCTCCTCAAAGTGGTTTGGATCTTTTCTTAGCAAACTGCTCAATCTATTTAATGCTGGCACTCTGTTATCCAAGATGTAGAACAGATTTCTATTTACTGCAATGCTAGTAGCATTATATTGTTTGCCAATGTGTTCTATCTAAATTAACACCCACCTCTGCTCTCCCATTTCAAGGGAAGAAACATTTACTCTTTCCCCAAGCTTTTTGAAAAATACAGCAAGGGAGGAGAGAGAAACAAGGAAAGAATATAAATAACCAAAATATCAATAGCACGTGTTGTGTAATAGGCTGCAATAGGCAAGAACAGACCAGCATAGATACAACAGCATTTATTGACTGAGGAACAACAGGCAAATCCCTGTAATTTATAATCTGGGTCCACAGGGCCTCAATCAATCATAATACTTGAAATAGCCCACCCAAATATGAAGGATCTAAGTTTCTCTCCAAATTAGTTGAAGTTAATAGTTAAGGTCATCTAAAGGTTAGTTTCACATTAGCTGGGCTTAACACAACTACAGTGGTACCTCCACTTATGAACTTAATTTGTTCTGTGACCAGGTTCTTAAATAGAAAAGTTTATAAGGAGAAACAATTTTTCCCATAGGCATCAATGTAAAAGCAAATAATGTGTGCGATTGGGAAAACCACAGGGAGGGTAGAGGCCCTATTTCCTCCCAGGAGATTCCTAGAGAGGCCCCACAGAGGCTTCTTCCTACCTTTTCTGGCCCTGATTCCTCCCGGGGATTCCTAGAGAGGCCCCACAGAGGCTTCTCCCTGCCTTTTCTGATTACAGTTTTGGAGGCTCAGGTTTTGCCTCTTGAGAAGAGGCAAACACATCTTGAACACCCAGTTCTTATCTAGAAAAGTTCATAAGTAGAAGCGTTCAGGTAGAGGTACCACTGTATATATATTCAATAAATAACAGGACATGTGAAGAATATTGCATATTTTACTTCCTGAATTGTAAGTGAGGGAGTGGAGGACAGACAGACAAAGCTGAAAACAAGAATTTCCTCTGCAGGAAAATGGTTTCTGTGCTTTTTTGGCAACAACCTCTGTTGTATTTGGGATAAAATCTTGAGAATTTAACAACCCCACCAGTGGAAAATACGTCAAATAACTGTGAAGAAGAGCAAGATTAGGGTGAGTTTGAATTTCATCAAGACATATGATAAGCAGGGATAGGCAACACTGCTAGATATTTGCAGGATTACCTATCTCTAGATCTAGCAGAGAGGACATGCGCTCCAAGTCTCTTCAGTGACATTGAACATCATCATCATCTTGAATCCCAGAATCATGCCTTCTTTGTGGCAGCTCCTTCCTGATAGAATAAGATGGATCCAACCTTGTTAGCCTTCCATAAGGTATTAAAGACCTGGTTGTTCTCCATAGCATTTGGACCATCTGGCCTGGGCCACACTGGTTAATATAGTTCAGTAGTTCTTTATCGGTTGGTTTGTGTTTATTTCTTGGGTATTTGATTTAGTTAAGCTAATGTTGTATATGCTGCCCAAAAAAAAGCATTTGGGAGATGAAGAAATCTAAAAAATTGGATGTTGCTTTGTTCATTTTCACTAAGCTTTGAAAATAGGCATCTCTGTTTTAATATAGCTCTATGAGACTACTAGGAAACATGGAATCCTAGACGTTGCTCCTTTTTAATCTAGAGTCAACCTGCAGATAAGGTTAAGTATTGGCAGAATCCAGCATTGCCTTTACAGTGTCGAAGTCAGGAGTAATAAGACAAACTTCAAAGTGGCAAACATATGCAGGGATTCAGGAAGGATCTATAATTTAATGTCTCTTATTTCTTCCAATGATTATGAGATGAAGATTGTTTGTTTGCTTAGTTTGCCAAGCATGTATGAGAAAATGATTATACGTATGGACATAACATATAAACATATAAGTATAAACAGGTAACGTATATGCATAAGAAATGAATAATGGGAACAGTAGAACAGGGACAGTAGGCACTTGATTGATTGATTGATTGGATTTGTATGCCGCCCCTCTCCGGAGACTGGGGTGGCTAACAACAATAATAGAACAATATACACAATAATCCAATAGTAAAAACAATTAAAAACCCATTAAAGTAAAAACCAAACATACATTCAGACATACCATGCATAAAATTGTAAAGGCCTAGGGGGAAAGAGTATCTCAGTTCCCCCATGCCTGACGGCAGAGGTGGGTTTTAAGTAGCTTACGAAAGGCACTTAGTCATGCCCCCTTACAGACATCTTAGGAATGGGGTGAGGTCTACTGTAGGCAATCTAAGGTTAAAGTTTGGGGGGATTGAGGATGTAACAAGAGCCAGGTAGTTTATTCCAGGCATTGACCACTCTATTGCTGAAGTCGTATTTTCTTCAATCAAGTTTGGAGCGGTTTACTTTGAGTTTGTATCTATTGTTTGCCCATGTATTATCATGGTTGAAGATGAAGTAGTCATTAACCGGTTGGATGTTGTAGCAGACAATTTTGTGTACTAAGGTCAGACTGTAGGTGGCATAGTTCTAGGTTGCCCAGGTCCAAGATAGTCACTGCATTCTCTTGGGGGGTTTTGGAAGCTTCCCAATCCGGTCTACAATTTTGGAATTTTCTGGTTCTTCTTTTCAAACACTAACTTGATTCAACTTTGCTTCATCTTTCAATATCAGTCAAGGTTGTCTAAGATATGGAACAAATAAGGAATGGTGGCTGAAACTTTGGAGTCATGTTGATGGCATAGACAATATTGAACACCTAGAGGTAATAGTCTACCTGAATAAAAAAGCCCTCCTTCAGTATTTAGGAAAGTGAAAGAGAGTTAGGAGAAGTTCATTAGTCCTATTTGAACCTTTTTCCATACATAGAAGTTGGCTCCATCACAGAACATCTTCTATCCACGGAGGCTCTCCTTCAGTAAGAACTCTGAAAATTCAAGATCCAACCTTGAAGAAAAGCTGATTAAAACAGTCACACTTTGAACGTAGGAAGTAAAGCAAGGTGTTTAGAATAGAATAGAATAGAATTTTTATTGGCCAAGTGTGATTGGACACACAAGGAATTTGTCTTGGTGCATATGCTCTCAGCGTACATAAAATAAAATATACATTTGTCAAGAATCATGTGGTACAACACTTAATGATTGTCATAGGGGTCAAATAAGCAATGAAGAAGCAATATTAATAAAAATCTTAGGATATAAGCAACAAGTTACAGTCATACAGTCAACATGGGATGAAATGGATGAAAGGAATGATGAGAAAAACTAGTAGAATAGAAGTGCAGATTTAGTAGAAAGTCTGACAGTGTTGAGGGAATTATTTGTTTAGTAGAGTGATGGCGTTCGGAAAAAAACTGTTCTTGTGTCTAGTTGTCTTGGTGTGCAGTGCTCTGTAGCAACGTTTTGAGGGTAGGAATTGAAACAATTTGTGTCCAGGATGTGAGGGGTCAGTAAATATTTTCCCCGTCCTCTTTTTGACTCGTGCAGTATACAGGTCCTCAATGGAAGGCAGGTTGGCAGCAATTGTTTTTTCTGCAGTTCTGATTCTCCTCTGAAGTCTGTGTCGGTCCTGTTGGGTTGCAGCACCAAACCAGACAGTTATAGAGGTGCAGATGACAGACTCAATGATTCCTCTGTAGAACTGTATCAGCAGCTCCTTGGGCAGTTTGAGCTTCCTGAGCTGGTGCAGAAAGAACATTCTTTGTTGTGCTTTTTTGATGATGTTTTTGATGTTTAGAGCTAGCAACCACACTTATATAGAGATAAATATAAATATATTTGTAAATGCAAGAATACCATGTCTAAGGGGAGCTAAAGGGTTCCTAGAAAGATAACTCACAAGAGTCAGAGGTGTAGGATTCTTTTTTCTCTAGAAAATTGAATCTGGCCTCACCAATGCGGTCACCTGCCTTGAATGAATGACTTCATGTCATTTTTTCCTCTCTCCCCCAGAGTGACAAAGTCAAATCTTCTAAGCTCTCCTGTGAAGGAAACAAGTTTATGCCCTGACCTTTTCAGTTACCCTTTACATTCCTTTCCAATTATTTCAAATCCATCTTGATAAAATAAGGCTTGCACACACAGCATTCTGATTGCAGATAAACAGGATTTCACACTGTGGTATACACATTTTCCTCAATACTTTCTGGAAATAAATAAACCGTTCATTGGATCACTGCCACCCTTTGATTCATGTTTTCAATGAGTTATACCCTGTTTCCCCGATAGTAAGACACCCCCGATTGTAAGACGTATCGGGGGTTTCAGGGGGGTCGGCTAATATAAGCCGTACCCCGAAAGTAAGACATATGTCTTACTTTCGGGGAAACACGGGGGTATTGCCAGGGGGGAGCCCAATGACGTCGCTTCCAAGCTCCCCGTGCGCCCCTCGCCTTCGCCTCGCCACGGCGCCACCGCCTCTTCCCCTGCCGAGGCTCGGCTGCAAGCGGCCAGCGAGGCCGACCGGCTCCGAGGCGAGCGGCCGGAGCTGCGCCCGCCTCCTTTCCGGCAAGCAGGTGGGGCTGCCCAACTGTGCAGAGCGGCTCCTCCCCTCCAGACACACGCTTCCCCGACACGCGTCTGCGGCTCCACGCGTGCCCTTCTGGACTCTGGGGAGATGCCTTCGGGAACGCGACCCTTTCAATTTTTTCCCAATGTAAGACATACCCCGAAAGTAAGACGTAGTGGGGCTTTTGGGGTAAAAAGAAAGTAAGACACTGTCTTACTTTCGGGGAAACACGGTAGAAAATTTTTGAATTCCCCCATAACAGGGTAAGCCGTTCCTTCATAATACATGTTGACGAGTACTTAAGTCAATGTTTCTTACTTGCAATGGGGACGGATTTTTTTTCTATACAGTTGTGGTGTTGCTTTGCAATTCTCTATCCGTCTTAAGTTTCCATTATGTACACGTTTTGCCATTTAGCCAGGTAACAACAGGAGCTTGTGGACATATTACGTCTCTTGATGGATCTATGTTGTCTTGGTCAATAACAGTGTAGCTCTGAAAAGCCCACAGGCAGGATATCACCTCCTTATTTGTATTCATATATATCAATACAGATTTTCAGACGTGCGTTGCCTCTAACAAGGCAATTCATAGCCACCAGAACTAGCAAGCATCAATACTCCATGAAATAATCTAATGCAGTTGTCAAAGGCGATGCCCAATATAATGTCTTACATTAACAAATTCTACCATTCCAAGCTTGCTGACGCTACTTGTGCTCTGAGGACATGTCCAATATCTGAGCTGCGGTGGCCCAGTGGTTAGAATGTACTGAACTGTTGCAGGATAATTCTGCCGACTGTCAGCAGTTTGACCCTCACTGGTTCAAGGTTGACTCAGTTTTCTATCCTTTCAGGGCCTGACAGCTTTTGTTGATCCTGCAGCTGTTTTCTATTGCTTTGCCTAGCCATGCTTCTTTTTCTCTGCTTCTATCCCCTCCTCTGTCTCATGTCTACACAGGAATGATAGAGGAGGAGGAGGATGGGTAGAAGCAGGAGGAGGAGGGTGGGAGGGAGAGAGAGAGAGAGAGAGAGAGAGAGAGAAAATCCCCCCCCCCAAATCCTGATACAACAATCTGTATCTTACTATTTATTCTTAATTTGGCATTTTACATTAGAATACTTTCTCCCATACTCCATGATAATAATAATATTAATATTATTAATAATAGTAATAGTAATAGTAATAGTAATAGTAATAGTAATAGTAATAGTAACTGTTGTTATTATTGTTGTTATTATTATTGTTGTTGTTGTTGTTGTTGTTGTTGTTATTATTATTATTATTATTATTATTATTATTATTATTATTATTACCGCCCCTCTCCGAGGATTTGGAGCCACTCACAACAGGAACAAAATACAATATGATACAAATCCAATCTTAAAACTAATTTATGATGCTTTCTATAAAGGATAAAATACAACTCCTATGATTTTTCATGATTATGCCTGGAGGTAATAGTTACTATGTGAATAATGAGTGTCTTTAAGATGAAAGAGAGAGAAGGGGGGAATGAAAGAAGAGAGGGAGAGAAAGAAAGAGGGAGGATGAAAGAGAGGGAGAAAGATGGGGAGAGGGAGGGAAGGGGAGAGAAAGAGATAAGGGAGAGAGGGAGGGAGAAAGAGATGGGAGAGGGGAGAGAAAGAGATGGGAGAGAATGAGGTAGAGAGAGAGAGGGAGAAAGAGAGCAAAAGAGAGACATGAGGGAGAGGGAGAGAGAGAGAGAGAGAGAGAGAGACCTACAAGAAAACACTGAGAGCTACAAAACCTGAGTAGGAGTGGCTGGAGGGGGCTCATGTGACTCGGTAAAAATGAGTGACATTGAGTTGGCCACACCCACCCAATCACATGACCCTAAAGCCACACCCACAAAATAGGTCACACCCATAGAACTGGTAATAATAAAAACAATTAGAACCCACCTAGCCCCTGAGCCCAGAGAATTTCAAACAGTAAACAAGAGAGGGAGAGAAATTAAAAGAAAAACATTGCAAATGACAAATGGCAAATCCTGAAAGCTGAAAAGATTTCTGTAAATATGCAAGAGCTGTGATTATCTTTCATGTAGTCAGTTGCCATCTGAAACTCACTGGGGGTGATGAAGTCCTTATTCCTGCCTAGGTATTCACTTCCTGACATACATCAGAAAACCAAAAGAAAGTAGTACTATGGGCAATGAAATGCTTTAGAGGGCAGGCAGATATAATCCTGGTGGAATCCACAATGATAAAGTGATGCTTTGCTGTAACCAAGGCCAGATGAGCAACACAAAGGGCCATTGAGTAAGATAACTCGGTTGACCTCTTTAGCTGGCAACAACTGTCTAGTCCTATTGCATATTATGGCAAAAAAAAGAAGGACTTCCATCACCCGAATGAATAAAGAGATATTTGCACCTGCCTGAACTTAAGAAAATCTAGGTCAGCCAAACAATCCCTTCCATTTGGAAAGGTGAATCAATTATGGTACGTCAGAACCGAAAGCGTTGAGCTACACCGTGAAAACTTGACCTCTGCAGAGGTGATGAATCCTAAAGGAGAAGTGATGAATACAAGGAACAAAAGAAGGCAATCCTTTCTTTATAGATAAACCAAGGTGTAAAAATAGGTTTGGGCTATGGCTGAATTCATTCCCATCGTCCCATTGTTAGAAACTAAGAACTTCTGCTGTGTAGCTCTACAAGTGTAAAAATTCATAGTTCACCTACTATATAGCAGGTGTCATCTGTGTACAGCATATCTATCTATCTATCTATCTATCTATCTATCTATCTATCTATCTATCTATCTATCTATCTATCTACCTACCTACCTACCTACCTACCTACCTACCTACCTTATCTATCTACCTACCTACCTACCTACCTACCTATCTATCTATCATCTGTCTATCTAGTTTGTTTTCATAGATTTTCATGGTTATATGTATGTACATTGTTGTGAGTTCAGTTTTTTTCCCATGGAATATTTTGAGCGTCTTTGCGATGTTTTGGCAAAATTACATTCACCATCTTCAGGCTGAAATTATTGGCTTTGTGCTCCTCTAAGTAGGGTTACACATACATACATAGATTTTATTTATTTATTTACTTACTTACTTACTTACTTACTTACTTACTTACTTACTTACTTACTTACTTACTTATTTATTAGATTTATATGCCGCCCCTCTCCGTAGACTCATACATACATACACACATACACACACACACACACACACACACACACACACACAATATAACTTACCCTTTCTGGATTCTCAAGCGCAGCCGTATGACAAGGATTTTATTGTTCTGCTTGCAATTGGGGGCAAAAGGGTGGAAGGAAGAAAATTTGCATCAGTGCCTATGTTGAAGAAAATTGAATCTAAAGTACATTATGTTTGAAAAAAGAGAATTGCCTGGAAGAATCGTGTACAAAATGTGTAACGTGTCTCTACAGCATCATGAGAAATGTTCAGAAATACACATGTAGTGGATCGACACCAGCAGTTGACATGGAGTTTTGGGGTCCAATTTTATGGTATTGGAGTTTGAGAAAGTATCATCGATGTCCTTCTTATATATGGCCCGCAACCCATTTCTAACCTGCAATTTTGCCTCTAATATCTATATACTTATTATTATTTTTTAAATCAACCTGAAAGTTTTAACAGCTAGCCATTAGCAAGTCAAATATTACTTCCTCTTAACTTAAACACAGCTTGATTCCCAGGACAAACCTGCAACAATAAATACCATGAAATTATCCAGGTTTTGCTCAAGATGTAACAGGTGAAGTTCTTTGTGTTTTTAGCCTTCTAATTTGTACAGGGGAAGTAAAAAAAATATATATCCAGATATAGTTAACAGGTTGGATAATGAGCGTCCCATGCTGCACTCTTGAACCGAAGCCACTTCTATTGTGAAATTTTGGCAGCTTGTAACTCCATAAGGTTTAGCTTTCCTTTCCCCTACAGTTTGATGGTGTGTAAACTTCACTAATTAGCTATAAATACCTACCAGCACCCAAACACAAAGTATCATACAAGGAACAGCTGTAGCATTCAATAAACTCTTCTCTGCTCTAATAAATCTGGAGATTCAGACAAGTTCGGAGATTGGGGGAAAAAAAAGAAGATTTGGTTTCCTTTTCTTCCACCCCCACCTCCCCCCCCTTGCTTTTGTGGAGAGATTCAATTAATGAAAGATGCTTTAAGCTGGTGTTCCTGGGAAGGATAAAAAAAACCACCTTACATAAAGCCAGGATAAAATGTGAGGTTTTGTTTGGAGAGTTGTAAAGGCACTGTAGAAAGGTCTGCGTGGCTTTTTCATTGGCAAAAGCAAACAGAATAATAAGTAGGGGGGGAAATGGAGAAGGGACCAAAAACAGGCAAGAGAGAAGGTTTCAAATATACGGAGAACAATAACAGGAAAAAGGATGCTTCTTCCTTTTTTTGTACTGTCGTGATGGGGAAAACAAACTCATCCTTTTCTTTGCACTCACAGGCTTTATACAGATCTGAAGATTATATTCCAGCTGTGCCCTTTCTTCTGTGGGTTGCTAGATGCATATCCAGACTTTAAACTGATCCTTTTCAACCAACTGTACCTGCATTGAAAAGCCTTGTCTCGTTTTCACCGAGCAAAACATTCCCGTGCATGAAACGCTTCAGATCTCAAGTGTTTAATGTCACAATGGTTAATTAATCAATTTTAATCATAAACATCGTGGCTAATAATCATTATTAGCAAGATGAAACGTTTCTCATTTTCCCCCCAAAGGAACCTTGATGAAATGTATAAAAAAGACCATCACCAACAGTGCTAATGAAGTGTCACATTAGTCAGGAAGAGATGTTTTAAACATGCTACTGAAGCAGATCAAAGTTGGAGCTTTCTGATAATCAAAGAAAGGGATGATGAATTGGCATGGTTATTTGTCCATTTGTTGGTTAGCTTTACAATCCTTCTTTTGTCCAGAAACCAGTTCTTGTCAAGGTTCCAGGTAGCATCCAAACGAAACTAAAACTTCAACTTAGAATTAATGAGAAATTTCCTGACAGGTAGAACAATTAACCAGTGGAACAGCTTGCCTCCAGAAGTTGTGAATGCTCCAACACTGGAAGTTTTTAAGAAGATGTTGGATAACCATCCGTGTAGGGTTTCCTACCTAAGTGGCGGGTTGGACTAGAAGACCTCCAAGGCCTCTTCCAACTCTGTTGTTGTTGTTATATCAGAGTCCAAATCAAAGTCCTTCTCAAAGTTCCAATGTATTGCCGGAGCCATCCTGGCACTTACACCGGGAAAACCATATCTGAATTTCCCACTCAGTTGAAAGCTCACATCCCTTGTCCCCCACCCACAAATTTCTCATGTTGCCCACTCAGATTATGCCAGTGTGGCAAGTCCTCCTTCCGCTTCCACCTAGGTGGGTGGACATGGGATGGCCTTGAACCACTCACACCAGGCCTTCTATAGGTAGTGTGGCAAGCTGTTAATTTTGCACCGGCTTGACAGTTCTAGTGGTTCATTCTCCCACGCCCCCAGGAATAAATATATATATATATATATATATATATATATATATATATATATATATATATATATATATATATATATATATAGTGAGGTAGGTTAGTGTGAGAAAGGGTGACTGTGTCAGGCCCTGGACAAAATCGGTCTCTGCGGTGGAAGATGAGCTAGAACAAGAACTAATAGCGAGTGAGAGGGCAGCTCCATAGATCTTGGAGGAAACTGGGAAAGGAGGTATGGGTTCCACTTATCTTCACCACTGATGGTGGTGCCCATGGACTGGCATTGACTGAACTGGATCCGTGAAACCATCAGGACTGCCAGTTCGAGCGATCTGGTCCAAAGCAGCAGGAACCCAACCCTGGGTTGATTACTGCAATGCCCTCTATATAGGGGCAGACAAAGCTAGGCTGGATTAATTGCAACCAGAGGCTGTTTGAGGTTTGTTTGGGGGAGATTTGGAACACTAAAAGGGCCAGTTTGAACTGCCAGCTGTTTGTGTTATCTTAGCGCCATGATCTGGGTCAACACAGACTGATCCAAAGGCCAAAGCCAATGTGAATTGATTCAAGATGGACATCAACGCAAATCTCTGTGATGCCAGTCAAATGTCCTAACTGCGATGTGTTCCTTATGATTATTTAGGACATATTAGCCAACTTAATTTTTTTACACAACGCATAAATATACATTGCCATCAGCTCTGGCAATGGTCAATTATTCCCCAAATTCTAGAAGCAGTGTCATTAAATTTCTTGAAAGGCATTGCGAATAACAATTAGTAGTTACATAGGATGTAAGCTATAACATTCTCGTAAAATTAACCATATGCTTAAAAAGAAATTAAAAAAAATTAAACCAACTCCTCACCCAGAAGACCCTACATCATTTTTGACAGATGGCAGTCCACTCTCTTCTTGAAAGCTTTCAGTAATGAGTCACTTTTAGCAATAGAATTTAGATGTATACGCTGCTTCACAGTGCTTTAAAGTCCACTCTAAGTAGGTTACAGAGTCAGCATATATTCCCTCCAACAATCTGGGTCCTCATTTTACCCACCTCGGAAGGATGGAAGGCTGAGTCAACCTTGAGCCTGGTGAGATTCGATCTGCCAAACTGCTGGCAGCTGGAAATCAGCAGAATTACGCTGCAGTACTGCAGTCTAACCACTGAACCACCGTGGCTCTTGCCAGTTGTGGGGCCATATAAATCCATCACAAGAAATAAATATATTTCCTGGTTCAAAAAGAGAATGAAGAGTCAGTTTTCTAAAAAAACCCAGGGTGGCGGGGAGTAAGGGAAAAAAAAATAAAGCATTCTTCCATTGAGCCATTTCAGTTCTGGAAGCACAATTTCCCTTGGCTGCATTTCAGTTTTATTTCATTTCTTTTTAAAATCAGGGGATCATTCATTGACTTCCAACAAGCCTTCACATTTGACACACAGATGTACATGAATGACATTACTGGTCAAGATTCCAAAGGAGCTTTCCTACATATTTCTAAAGTGCATGGCTCTTTCTTTCGGGCTTTTGCACAACAAGTAAAAACATGGCTTCATGAAAATTGAAATAAGCTTTTAGCAGCGTTAACACATCTTCCATTTGTATGGGTCAAGAAAGGAACATGCTCCGGAGAAAATGATAGATATGTGTTTATATATGAGTAAATGTTTTCCAGATGTGCAGTCTGGAAATCAAACCATATTGTAGATCTAGCCAACAATTGCAGGAATAACACTTTAGTCATTGTTGTCTTTCTCCTCCTCCTCCTCCTCCTTATCCTCCTCCTCCTCCTCCTCCTCCTCCTCTTCTCTTTCTTCCTCTTCTTCTTTTTCCTCTTCTCCTCCTCCTCCTTTCCCTCTCTCTCTCCTTTTTCTGTCTCTCCCTCCCTCTTGCGACTATCTTCTTTCACTGAATTACAATGTTTGGCACTTAGGAGGTTAGCAAAAGAATAAATGAATCATTCAAAATGACCATTTTAAGCTTTTTAGGTCAACCAAGAATCTCTCCTCTGGAGATCAATAAATACTTTACCACAATCCTGAACAAATCATTTTTTCTACATGATTTACACAACCTATCCTAATTTGCACATTCTAGATTAACCAGAGAAAAATAGCCCTATTCCTTTCCAAATCTTGTCATGCATATTTTCATGGACCTATCTAATTTAGTCCCAAAGCCCTGTGAAAGTCTGCAGTTCTGCAGAGTTGAAGGAAAAGGAGGGACATCAATGGTAGGATAACCTGGTGGACTTGAGCATTCATTTTGTAACAACCATTAATTGATTATTCCCAATGGAGAGCATGTCGTCAGGCATGGGGGAATTGACATGTTCCTTCCCCCCTAGGCTTATAAAATTTATGTATGGTATGCTAGTGTGTATGATTGGTTTTAACTTGTGGTGTTTTAAAATTAATTTAAATATTGGATTTGTTTACATTGTATGGCGATTGCTGTGAGCCGCCCCGAGTCTGCGGAGAGGGGCGGCATACAAATCTGATTAATAAATAATAAATAAAATAAATGTAACATAGTTTATTTTATATCCAGGCGGAGTCATTTTGTATGCTCTTAACTCAGGTTTTCTTCTATTTCTGGACATGCATTTTCATAGTGCATAATTTTCAGAATGGATGAGAGAGAGGGAGGAGGATGAAAGAGAAGAGAGAGAGAGAAAGAGAGAGAGAGAAAAAGAAGAGTGGGAGATAGGGAGAGGCAAGAGAGAGGGAGAAGAGAGGGGGAAAGAGGGAGAGGAGGGGGGGAGGCCATTTTCTCTTCCGGGAGTGTTCTAAGCAGGCATCACCTCGAGGTTCGATTACTGCAACGCTCTCTACATGGGGCTACCTTTGAAAAGTGTTCGGAAACTTCAGATCGTGCAGAACGCAGCCGCGAGAGCCATCGTGGGGCTTCCAAGATTTGCCCACGTTTCTTCAACACTCCGTGGCTTGCATTGGCTGCCGATCAGTTTCCGGTCACAATTCAAAGTGTTGGTCATGACCTTTAAAGCCCTACATGTGCAATTTTGGTGTGATGGTCTTATCTCAGGGACCGCCTTCTGCCGCATGAATCCCAGCGACCGATAAGGTCCCACAGAGTTGGCCTTCTCCGGGTCCCGTCAACTAAACAATGTTGTTTGGTGGGCCCCAGGGGAAGAGCCTTCTCTGTGACGGCCCCAGCCTTCTGGAACCAACTCCCCCCGGAGATTAGAACTTCCCCCACCCTCCCTGTCTTTCGTAAACTACTCAAGACTCATTTATACCGCCAGGCATGGGGGAGCTGAGATAGCTCTTCCCCATAGGCCATTACAAGTTATGCATGGTATGTTTGTGTGTATGTTTGATTTTATAGTAGGGGTTTTTTAGTTGTTTTTTATTATTGGATTGTACATGTTGTGTTTATTATTGTTGTTAGCCGCCCCGAGTCTGCGGAGAGGGGCGGCATACAAATCCAATAAATTATTATTATTATTATTATTATTATTATTATTATTATTATTATCGTGCTCAGCCAGAATGGCATGATCTTGAAGCCCTATTTCCATAAAGATTGGCAAAGATGAGTGGCCATATGGTTTAACCAGCCTGCCAAGAAGATCTGCAGGATAATTGTATTGCTCCTCGCCCAGTATCTGGGCCAACTTAAATCATTCGTAAGGTGCCTCACCCTGCGATACCATACAAAAGTCCATTTGGGAGAGGATTCAGCCTGGAAGAGCTAAGAAGGAATTGGAGATTTTCCTCTGAAAGTTGTAGACAAAGTTGTAGATTTTTTTTTCTTTTATAGTTTAAGGAAGCATAATCAAAAGAAAATGATGCTTAACCTGATGTTTTGAGTCATTAGAGCTGAATAGGAATATTTGGAGAATAATGGCAAAATCTGTGCAATAGCTAAACTCTTGAGACACCATTATACCTACCAGCAACCTCTTATTATTACTTGAGCATTTTATTTTCCTTTCTCAGCATATTTGGCGGCCACTTTTTAAAAAGAAATATAAGTAGTGAATTCATCTTACCATGACTGATCATCAACTATTGAAGACATTTTATGCACTGCAATTGTTAACGTAACATCCATTCATTACCAACCCAACACACCGCGATAAGTGTAATGACTGAGTCATCAATTTAAGCGTGTCGCCTCCTATGATCTGCTGGAACAACGGGTAACTTAAAAGCATTTATCACTTTTATGGCATTTTACGGAAGGATTTGATTTTGGTTTGATGGCTAGAGTGATTTGGATCCTCCTGTAATTAATAGAGTTATTTTAAGAGGGCCCTCATGAATTTAGAAAACATCTTTATATATATGTCTAACCTAGCGGAATGTAACTGGACTAGTGATACTGCATAAGGTTGCATGCATACTTTTAATCGGCAGTAGCTCATGTAGATTCTGAAAATGATTCATTCTGAACTCCTGGGAATCTACTACAAAACTGTATAACCCTGTAAAGTTTGTAGTGCCCTCTGAGTTTGATTGTTTGCTTGCATTACCCAAGTAGCAAAGATTATCAATGGGATTGCTACCAGTTTATAATACAGTCATACCTCGTCTTACAAACCTAATTGGTTCCAGGGGGAGGTTCGTAAGACGAAAGGTTCGTAAGACGAAACATTGTTTCCCATAGGAAACAATGTAAAGTCAATTAATCCGTGCAACCAAAAAGAAAACCCGCCAAAAAACCGCTGCCGCCCGGCTGTCACCTTTTAAAACAGCCTGGGGGCTTCTCAGCGACCTCCCGAACGCCAAACGTTCGGGAGGCCGCTGAGAAGCCCCCAGGCTGTTTTAAAAGGTGACAGCCGGGCGGCGGGGCTTCCCAACAGCCTCCGAACGCCAAACGCGGAAGTTCAGGTTTGGCGTTCGGCTTCGGGAGGCTGCTGGGAAGCCGCCCGGCTGTTTTAAAAGGTGACACCCGGGCTGGGGGGCTTCCCAGCAGCCTCCCGAACCCTGAACTTTTGCCGAACTTCCGGGTTCGGGGTTTGAGAGGTTGCTGGGAAGCCCCCCAGCCTGGCTGTGACCTTTTAAAACACCCGCTCGGCTTCCCAGCAGCCTTCGAACGCTGAACGCGGAAGTTCGGGTTTGGCGTTCGGCTTCGGGAAGCTGCTGGGAAGCCGCCCGGCTGTTTCAAAAGGTCACAGTCGGGCTGGGGGGCTTCCCAGCAACCTTCCGAACCCCGAACTTTTGCCGAACTTCCGGGTTCGTAATGCTGGTAATTTTTCGATTTGGGTATTTTTTTCTTCCTGATTGTTTGTCTGGTGTTAATCACTACTTATCTGGCTCTAGACTGAGGGAAAGGTAATGATCTGGTCTTTTTGTTCCCTTCTTAGCTTTTCAATGGTGTCTTTTGAACGGTGTGTAAATATGGTTTACAGTGATCCCTCGATTTTCGCGATCTCGTTCTTCGCAAAACGCTATATCACGATTTTTCCCAGCCGATGACGTCACTCTCTTCCTTCCTTTCTCATCTTTCTTTCTCTCTCTCTTTCTCTATCTTGCTTCTTCCTCTCTCACACTCTCTTCCTCCCTCTCTCATCTCTTTCTTTCCTTCTCTCTCTTTCTCTATCTCTCCCCCTCTTGCTGGCGGGTGGCGGGCAGCGGGCGGGCGAGCGGGCGGGCGAGCGGGCGGGCGAGCGGGGGCATCAGCGAGGAAGACCCAGGGAAGGTTCCTTCGGCTGCCCAGCAGCTGATCTGCTCGGTAGCGCAGCAGCAGCGAGGAGCCGAATCGGGGTTTCCCCTTTGCGTGGGCGGCGGGGAAACCCCGATCTTCGTCTGCTCGCTGCTGCTGCGCTACCGAGCAGATCAGCTGCTGGGCGGCGGAAGGAACCTTCCCTGGGTCTTCCCCGCCGCCCACGCAAACTCCACCATCTGCGCATGCGCGGCCATGAAAAAAAGGGCGTGCATGCGCAGATGGTGTTTTTACTTCCGCAACCCTACATCGCGAAAAATCGATTATCGCGAGGGGTCTTGGAACGGAACCCTCGCGATAATCGAGGGATCACTGTATCTCTATGTAGACCAGAAGCAATGAAAGATTTTGACAACTGCAGTTTCTTAAATGTTTTAGAACTCCTTCCCTCTTTTAAAAATTATGGAAGGTACAAAAGAGCTCTTTGTTTGTATGGCTTATATTTTCAATATTTATCATATTAAAAATTAAAATTGATGTCTTCATCAAATATTTATAGAATCCTAGAAAAACAACAATATCTAAACCTATTATACACTAACATAAATAAAACATTTTTCATAAACAAAAATCTCAATATTTTAATAAATATATTTTATTTTATTTTTTATAAATAGTAATGAGAAGAGGGACATTATTCTCATTTTTTTGCAAGCCTCATCAAAATTAGACAAATTTGATTTCACTGACCTTGGGAGAGCATTGAGCAACCACACTTTAAGAAGCTCTGCTCTATGGGACCAAATGTAGGGCTATGTTTTTCTTTCTAGTGTTATATTTTTGTCTTCAGAGATCCCTGAACATGTCCTCTACCCCCATGGATTTTCCCCACATTCAGATTTCTCATTCTACCCCGAACATAGCTGATCAAAAGCAAGGTCAGTCGTCAAACTGACGCGAGTTTTGAATTTTTGATATAGACCATCTAGCATTACTGATACCAGTTGGAAACTGTCTTGTAGCATTTAGATTTTAAAAATCACACGGCTATACATTTCCTGGGAGAGTCATGGTATGAGCAGAGGTTTTCAATTTTAGGAGAAGCTTCATTCTGAATATTAATATTATTCAACTTAGGAGTGACTTAAATTATGTCCCATGATGCCAATTGTAATTGCACATTTTGCTTACCAATCTCTGACCCTAAGTGAGCTGGTATGATTTTAAAACTGCACAGAAACAAATCGAATACTGGACATGCAGCTGCGAGAGCAATTATGGGCTGCTCTAAGTATGCCCATATCACTCCAACACTCCGCAGTATGCATTGGTTGCCGATCAGTTTCCGGTCACAATTCAAAGTGTTGGTTATGACCTATAAAGCCCTTCATGGCACCGGACCAGAATATCTCCGGGACCGCCTTCTGCCGCACGAATCCCAGCGACCGGTTTGGTCCCACAGAGTTGGCCTTCTCCGGGTCCCGTCGACTAAACAATGTCGTCTGGCGGGACCCAGGGGAAGAGCCTTTTCTGTGGTGGCTCCGACCCTCTGGAACCAGCTCCCCCCTGAGATTAGGATTGCCCCCACCCTCCTTGCCTTTCGCAAACTCCTTAAAACCCACCTCTGCCGTCAGGCATGGGGGAACTGAAACATCTCCCCCTTGCCCATGTTGTTTTGGTGTTAGATTGACTGTATGCGTGTTTTTAATCTTTTGGGGTTGTTTTCTATGAATTTTTTAGTTTAAAATTGTAATTCGATTGGTGGGTATTGGATTTGTTATTATGTATTGTTTTTACCTTGTTGTGAGCCGCCCCGAGTTTGCGGAGAGGGGCGGCATATAAATCCAATAAATCTAATCTAATCTAATCTACATGATGGGGAGTCCACAGAAGTGAGCTCTTTCTCTCCCAACTTTCTGAGTCCCAAATATTTTCTCTCGAGTGAAACCTATCTAATTCATGTACAATTTGGAGGTGGACCTGGAACGGTGAAAGGTGAGACAGAAAAGAGGAATGTGGGCAGACAGGGGTTCCAACTTACCGCCGCTATTGGTCCTGATGCGTGCAGTTCCAGATGAGAGGAATGTGCCTGCGCATGTCAGAGTGATACATGGCTTATACGCATGAGCAGGAAGCAAATCTTGCGAGAAGACACGTGGGCACTGAAGATTTTGGTGGTTTTCTTGCTTCCGCGCATGCAAAAAATCACTGAAAAACACTGAAATCTCTCTCTCGCGTACATCCTCATGAAATTTTGCTTCTTGTGTGTGCACAGATGCCAAATCATGCTCCGAAGTGCACCCCAGTCACCCAGAGCTCTGTTTCTGCTACCGGTGCAACCCCTCCCACCTTGCCCAGGTAAGAACCCAATACTGAATGTGGGTAATGGTACCCACCTACCCACCTGCGGAGAGGGGCGGCATACAAATCTAAATAAACATAAACATAAATAAATAAACAAACATTTGTCTACTTTGTGACTGTGCCTGGAGGCTGTTGGGGCCTGGATGGGTGTCAACAGACTCAAACTCAACCCTGATAAGACGGAGTGGCTGTGGGTTTTGCCTCCCAAGGACAACTCCATTTGTCCGTCCATTACTCCAACACTCCGCAGTCTGCATTGGCTGCCGATCAGTTTCCGGTCACAATTCAAAGTGTTGGTTATGACCTATAAAGCCCTTCATGGCATCAGACCAGGATACCTGCGAGACCGCCTTCTGCCGCACGAATCCCAGCGACCGGTTAGGTCCCACAGAGTTGGCCTTCTACGGGTCCCGTCGACTAAACAATGTCGTCTGGCGGGACCTAGGGGAAGAGCCTTCTCTGTGGTGGCTCCGACCCTCTGGAACCATCTCCCCCCAGAGATTAGGATTGCCCCCACCCTCCTTGCCTTTTGTAGACTTCTTAAAACCCACCTCTGCCATCAGGCATGGGGGAATTGAAACATCTCCCCTTTGCCCATGTAGATTTTGGGTATGATTTGATTGTGTGTTGTTTTTTATATATTGGGGTTTCTTTGTTTGGACTTTTAATCTAAAACTGTAACCTAGATTTTTAAATATTAGATTTGTTACTATGTATTGTTCTTCACCATTGTTGTGAACCGCCCTGAATCTGCGGAGAGGGGCGGCATATAAATCCAATAAATCTAATCTAGTCTACTAGCAGGATTTGCTTTCTTTATCTTTTTTATTTTCTTTCTTTTTCTTTCTTTCCTTCTTCCTTCTCTTAAAAACTCCCCACTCAAGCAGCAGCTTTCAAAGAAGAGGCATCTATCTCCCTGACGAGATTCCCAGAGTCCGCTGTAACAACATTGCCAAAAAGGCGTTAAAAGTTGTTAACCTAATCTTGTGTAGCTTCTTCTCCGGTAATTCTGCATTGCAAACTAGGGCCTGCAAAACTTTTGCTAGACCAATTCTTGAATACAGCTCATCTCTCTGGAACCCACACTGCATATCGGACATTAATACAATTGAGTTGAGTCCAGAGATATTTCATGAGAAGAGTCCCCCACTCCTGATCGGTTGTTAAGTGAATTTGGCTTCCCCCATTGACTTTGGGACCACGTGACACTTGGGAAACAAGGCAACAGTCGTGAGTATGAACCGGTTGCCAAGCGTCTAAAATTTGATCATGGCACTGTGGGTATGCCACAAAGGTGGTCACTGTGAAATAAATGGTCCCAAGTCCCACTTTTTTCCTGCGCCGTTGTTAACTTTGAATGGCCGTTGAGTGAACTGTTGTAAGTCGAGGACTACCTGTGATCAGTTTCTACTTTCGTCTATTAAAAGAAACAATTTCAGAAAAGGAAACAAAGTTATAAAATAAAATTACAATGTATGCTCCGGCATATGGAACCAAGCAATAACTGAAATTACAACATTAAGCTTAAATATTTTATGCTGTTATAATAAGGCTCATTCAACAGCTCTTGTGTCTGTTCGTCAGACATTCGGCACAGTCTCATTCACCAACATGCCTTCATTTCCTAATCTTTCACAAAGGTTTTAACATATCTACCTCTAAGCCAGCCTGGGAGAGGGGAAACATTAAAATGAACCATTGAATATCATCATGCTATCTTCAAAAGGAGCAAAGTTACGTCTCTCTCCTTTAAAATAGTCACTCCTGGAATGCCTTTCAACGGATGAAATGGGGTGGGGTTGGTAATAGGCAGATTTGTTCGAGAAAAACGAAGAAGCACTGTTTTTACTCTGTGCAATTATCAACCATATTTCAAACGTATAAATATTTTCCATTCGTTATCAAAACAATTTAATCTCTTTACGTTGGTATAATCTTCTGCTTAGGGTAGAGCGAAATAGAAGATGTAGTATCTTCTGTTGTGGTTAGCTCTGGCCCAGCTCCTGCCCCAAGGACTGTGGATGTGGGGGAGACATCCACATGCTGCAGGCCTGTATTGCCCCCGGTCGAATCTGCTGATGAAGGCTCCTCTGACCAAGAAGACATGAGTGACAGGGAGGAGGAGAGTGTGGCAGACAGCTCAGAAGGAGATCAATTATCTAGCTTCTCCTTGGGTTCAGAACAAGAGTTAATGATACAGCCACGCATGCAGAGAGCGATGCATAGGCAACAACAACTGAGAGATTATCAAAGAAAATGAGGCCACCTGTGGTTGGGTGGGGCTGTGGTAATTAGTGAGGCTGCTATAAATTGCAGCCTGTGGGTTTGGCCATTGTGGAGGATTATCTGATTGTTGTGTTTCATGACTGCTTTATTGACTTTGACTTTTTGTGTGCTGATTTTTCCCCGCTTTGAAACTAAACCAGAGCAAAGTGTGTGTCACTTTGTGAAAGAAGAAGGACTGTGAATTGCCTCACAGCTGCAAGCTAAGTATCACAGAACTGATAAGGGACTTGTACAAATTACCAGTTTGTTTGGAGACGAGTGCTCTTTGCTATACCAAAAGAGGGCTTAGGTTAAGTGAATTTTCATTATAAAGAACATTGTTTTGAATTTTCAAACGTGTGTGTGTCTGAAATTTGTACCTGTGAATTTTTGTGAGGAGTGTACCAGAGAGCCCAACAGAACATCTTCTAAAAAGTCAAAACTTTTGAAAGGAGAAAAGGAAGTTCACATATCATGGAGGAGGAGGAAGAGGAAGAAGGAAGAGAAAGAGGAGGAGGAGGAGGAAGAAAAACAACAAGGAAAAGGTGGAGGAAGAAGAGAAGGGGGAGAAGAAAGAAGAACAAGGAGAAAGTTAAGAAGGAGGAGGAGGAGAAGAGGAGGAAGAAGAACAAGAAAAGGAGGAGGGGGAACTGGAGGAAGAAGAAAGAGAACAAATAACTGCATAGTAAGACAAATCCAGCATAAAATAATTCAAATCATGTGTTTCTTAGCATGAGCCATTTGAAAACCATGGAAACTGGAAGCAATTTAAAAGTAAATTGATCCCCAATAGGGAACTATGTAAGGAAATTAAAAGATAATCAGATCTCTGGTAAGAAAGCAGACATATACTGTGTACACAATTCTACCACTGAACCCAGTGCTGAGATGAACCTAACAAGAAAGTAAAGCAAGAAAATAAGTTGGCCAAATTAATGTCTCAGGGGAACCGGATAAGATATAAAATGTTACCAGCATCAATATCAACAACTCTCTTTAATGCAAATAAAAAGAAAAGAAAGTTCAATGGAAAACAAATCGTTGTTGACGTTTACATTTCATTATTCCTGAGAATGAAAATGCAGACAAGACCCAAGTTTTGGGCCTGGAGACAAAACTGGAGTCCCATGACACACAACAAAATATGTATTGTTACAAAAGGAAAATCCAAATGAAAAGTAAAAGCCAAGCTTGTTTTTTCCCCCTAAAGTCTTGCTATATTTTGCTTTTTAAACAAACCCAGCCCACTGAAAGATGAATAGATTGGAAATGGCTAAAAACACACACAAAAAAGAGTCTGCAATAAAGCAATTTTGTGTCGGTGATATTATAAAATTTAACTCAAGCTCCCATCATAAAAATATGATGAATTTTGACTTGATCTTGCATAGAGAAATATACCAAAGAATGTCTACCTGTTGTTTTGTGGGGGTGGGTTGGTTTTGTTATCTAAAATGCTTCTCTACCATCTCTAACAAATTCTCCAGTGAAAATAGGACTGTCTTTGCAACGTCCTAATTGAAACACCAGGGATGGCCGGAAAAAGCTTCCTGACTCCCAGCATTGACACGATTACACATTGCAGAATATTCAACCGTGTCTCTCCAAATGCTATATTTGGACTCTCTGCATTAATATACCCACCACTGCTTTCAGAAACAACATGAGCAAGTTATTCAGGTGAAAGATGTAACTTCAAAGACATATGTTGCATACAATACCTGACCAAATAGAATTCTGTAGGAGCGTGGGAGATCAGTCGATATACTTGTGCTTTTAAATATTTATGACATGTGCGCACATACACAGACACACAGACACACACACACACACACACACACAAAGAGGACACTTTTGGCCAAAGATACCCAAACATTAGATACTGTTTGGTGTACATTTATGCATTTCCCCCTTCCGCAGTGCTCCACTAGGGCTATTTGGGAAAGAATAAATTTGTTCAAGGTATTGCAAAGGGTAAAAAAGTGCAAAATAGATTTGCGAGTGTCTTATTTGACCATTCTGAGCCTCTGATATTTGTGTTGCAGTTAAAATAGAAGGGGGGGGAATCTTGGAACAGGGCTAGAGAAGGATGAGAGTCTTGAGATCCTCTACGTTTCCCCACAAATGGACTCATTTTCACAGGGGAGGGAAAGGCAGGGGAGGGGAGGGAAAGGGAAGGGATTATTATTATTATTATTTTGAAATTGCATCGTTGAAACTTTATTAAGACATTTATAAATCTTTGCAGAAGATTGTAAACTAAATGATTTCTAAAAATGTATATAAATATATGTGCAGTTACTGATGGAAGTAACTGAAGATTTCTTATTTACATGCACAAGGTATGGATGTCTTAGTTATGCTGTTGGAAAGGAGATGTTTGTGATAACAAAATATTAAAGGATAAAGCAGGGGAGGGGAGAGAAGAGGAAAGGCTAAGGGAGGGGAAAAGGGAAAAGGAGGAGAGAGGCAGAGGAGAATTGAAAGAGGGGATAGCATAGCATAGCATAGCATTGTAATGAGGACCCGGATTGTGGGGGCAATATGCTGACTGTTGAAAAGTTCTATTGCTAACATGTAAGCCACCCTGAGTCTAAGGAGAAGGGCGACATAAAAATCGGATAGATAGATAGATAGATAGATAGATAGATAGATAGATAGATAGATAGCGATAGATAGATAGATAGATAGATAGATAGATATATATAGAGAGAGATAGTTAATAGCGTAGGGGAGGGGAGGGGAGAGGTGAGACATGACAGGGGAGAGGAAAGAGAGAAGGAAAGAAATGAGACGCGAGGAAGGGAGAGGAGGGAAGAGGGGAGGGGAAGTGGAAAGGAGAGAGATGGGACAAGAGAGGAGAGAGGAAGGGGAGAAGGGGAGAGGCAAAGGAAAGGGAGAGACAAAAGCGGGGAGAGGAAGGCTAGGAGAACACCCCCCCACCCCCCCAGCCTTTAGGAAAGCCGTAAAGATCTGGCTTTGCTGGCAGGCCTGAAGCCGTTGAGCTGTATCATCTCGCTCCGCCCAAGTAGAATGAATGTTTCTTTTCTATTCTGGAGTTTTAATGTTTTGATTCTTTTAAACTGTTGTATGCCGCCCTGAGTCCGCAAGGGGTTGAGCGGTTTAGAAATTAAAGAAAGAAAGAAAGGAAGGAAGGAAGAGAGAGAAAGAAAGAAGGGAAGAAAGAGGGAAGGGGAGAGAAAAGGAGACGAGAAAGGGGAAGGAAGAGATGAGGGACAAAGGAGAGGAGAGGGCAAGGCAGTGGAGTGGCAAAAGAGAGTCTGAAGCAGGGAGGGGAGAAGAAGGGAAGGGAGTTCTAATTTACTGCACCAGGTATGGGTTGTCTTGGACACACTGTCGATAAGATACTGTTTGTGATTATAAAACATTAATCAGATACATGTTACAGAGTAGTGGAAATTTTTAAAATATCCCAGACTTTGCAGACAGATTTTTCATAGGCTGAGGACTTGCAGTTCCCACTTATAAATTGACTCCGTTCACAAACTCACAGCTTTGGGGTAACCTCAGCTAACTGGTAACCCGCAGGTAGGGTGAGCTGAAGCCTGAACTTTATTTCCTACAGCATGCAAAGCGTGGCTATTGTTAATATTTTTTCACTTGGTTTAACCAGCAGGAATCTGCCTTGTTGATCATTCAGACCTTCGTGCAAACCACTGGCGGGTTGTAAATTATTTTGCCACTGGTTCGCATACACGTGTTCTGCGCATGTGCGAAAGTGTCCCAGGCAGGTGGGCGGAGCCTCCCATCATTGGCTCTACCAGTTCTAAGAACCGGTCCAAACCAGGGGCAACCCACTACTAGTTCAAGAGCCTCGGTGGTGCAGTGGTTAGAGTGCAGTACTGCAGGCTACTTCTGCTGATCACCGGCTGCCTGCAAATTTCGCAGATTGAATCTCAGTAGGCTCAAGGTTGACTCATCCTTCCAAGATCGGTAAACTGAGGACCCAGATTTTGGGGGGCGATAATGCTGGCTCTCTGCACTTCACAGTGCTTTATAGGGAGGGCTGTAAAGCACTGTGAAGCGGTATATAAGTCTAAATGCTATTGCTATTTAAACCCAGAAAATTCTCTACTTAATTCCATAACAAGTATTTTTTGCAAACCCAATAAGCACCTTGAGCAAACTTGGTTAATCTCAGACCTCAGCCTTATCTCAAACTAACAGAAGGGTTACTTTAAAAAAAAGAATCCCCGTGCTCAAGTTAAAAATAAAGGTGGCGATATAAAACAGTGATTTACCTGAGATGAAGATTAAATATATATATATTTTTTTCCCTAGTTAATCGCTCTTGAGTGTAGCTTCCTGTGGTGCTACAAACAGCATAGAGCCTTCGCTTGGTGTTTTATAGGTAAAAGCAACCTTAGATAAGAGTAAAAAAATAACACATTTTGGGAACCCTGAAGATACGCTTCTCCGTACAAAAAGCAACATAAAATATGTCACGGTGTGGGAAGATAAAACTTGTTATTAGGATTTACCTGGGACAAATTGCAAAACCTGTTAGACAAGGATCCCAGCTTCTTATTTCTTCACTTGGCTGCAATGAGGCAAAAGATGAGATCTTTCAAGGTGATTTCCCAGTGGGCCAATTGAGGGTGCAGAGCAGTGAGGGCTCCTTCGGGTACGGTCAGGTATGCAGAACCGGTAGGGGGGGAAATGATTTTTTTCAAAAATTCCCTTCTGGGCTCTGGGTATGTTTTTCCTATCGCAGTAAATGAGGTTGAATGTGTATAATTTTAGAAGATCTGTGTGTGCGTGCGTGTGTATGTATATACACATACAGTTTATATAGGAGATAATGTATATTTTTGTGTGCCTGTGTGTAATATGTATATACACATACGGCATACGTACATAGAATTAAATAGTATATTTTGGATGTTCAGTAATGGTAAATAGATAGGGAAATTGTAACTTTTTGAGGTGAGGAGAGACCAGGCACCCTAACCCAAAACTTTGACGTGAATGACGTCAAGTTGGCCACCTTTAAGCCATTCATATGACCTTTAAGCAGCAGTAGGCTATGAGCCGGAACATTAAATTGTGCTCGCCGCTGCGGCTTTGACCAGAGTACCTCCGGAACTGCCTGCTACCGCACAGATCCCAGCGACCAATAAGTTCCCACAGAGTTGGCCTTCTCTGGGGCCTGTCGACCAAAAAATGTCGTTTGGTGGGCCCCAGGGGAAGAGCCTTCTCTGTGGCAGCCCCGGCCCTCTGGAATCAACTCCCCCCGGAGATTAGAACTTCCCCCACCCTCCTTGTCTTTCGTAAATTACTCAAGACCCATCTAGACCGCCAGGCATGGGGGAGTTGAGACACCTTTCCCCCAGGCTTTTTTTTATATTTATGTTTGGGTATGTATATGTTGTTTGCTTTTTAAAATATGATAGGGTTTTATGTGCTTTTTAATATTAGATTTGTTTTTCGCTGGAATAGTTTTTATTATTGTTGTGAGCCACCCCGAGTCTTCGGAGAGGGGCGGCATACAAATCTAATAAATTTAATTGAATTGAATTGTATTGTAGCTTCTTGCGGGACCAGCGCAATTTTGCTGCTGTACCCATGGAGGAAACAAAATTGCGCATAGAACCGCAGGTGTGCCCGTGTTTCAGTGAGGTTTTTTTTGCTTCCGTGTGTGGTTATGAGCCGCGGTGGCTAGCTCAGTTTAGTGTTCTGGCTCATAGCCCACTGCTGCTTTTAATCCATCTCCCGGTCACATGATCATCAAACCACTCCCACCTGCTCACATTGCTGGCATGCCACACCCACAAAATAAGCTATGCCCATAGTGTGGTAGTAAATTTTTTTTGCAACCCTTCACTGTTGAAGAGCACAACCACAGTATTCTTTCAATGTTTCCCATCAACACAAATAGTGTGGTAGTAAAAATTTTTGCAACCCTTCACCGTTGAAGAGCATAACCACAGTATTCTTTCAATGTTTCCCATCAACACAAACACTTTATTCAGCCGGTTCTGATTGGTTCTGTCAAACCGGTAGTGGAAATTTTGAATAGTTCAGCATTCAATCACCTCTGGCTGGCCCTGGCCCCACCTATTCTCTAAAGCAGAGGTCCCCAACCTTTTTAGCACCAGGGACCGGCTTTAAGTTAGACGAGTTTTCCACGGCCCGGTGTGGGGGGGGGGCTTTGGTCATATGGGGGTGGGGTTATGGAGGGGTGGAGCTTAGTGACACAGCCTTCCACACTTCTCCACAGGGCGGGGAGAATCAGGAGGCTCCTTTGGCGGCTGGGGGCTGCCTGGCTTTGTGATTTTGGCTGGGGGGGGGAGTTAGGAAGGTCCTACTTCTCCCCCCCCAGCCAAAAATTCAAAGCCTATCTGCTGGATACGGGCGATGAGTGGGACAGAGCGGCGCGGAAGCCTCTTGCAGCAGCTGCCACAGCCACCGGCTTCGGCGCCGTTCGTCCCGCCCATCGCCCGTATCCAGCAGAAGCTGCTGCCCGAGTGCTCTTGGCCGGCGGGATTTAAAGTGCTGGGGTGGGGGGTGTCCCAGCGGGAGGCGAAGCACTGAGGTGGGGGGGCTGTCAGGACACCCCCACCCCAGCACTTTGAATCCCGCCGGCCAAGAGCACTCGGGCAGCAGCTTCTGCTGGATACGGGCGATGGGCGGGACGAACGGTGCCGAAGCCGGTGGCTGTGGCAGCTGCTGCAAGAGGCTTCCGCGCCACTCTGTCCCACTCATCGCCCATATCCAGCAGATAGGCTTTGAATTTTTGGCTGGGGGGGGAGAAGTAGGACCTTCCTAACTCCCCCCCCAGCCAAAATCACAAAGCCAGGCAGCCCCCAGCCGCCAAAGGAACCTCCTGATTCTCCCCGCCCTGTGGAGAAGTGTGGAGGGCTGCGTCACCGCCCGACGCCCCACCCCGTCCTGCATAATGTTCTCTGCCGGGAGGGCAGCGCCGCCGCGGACCGGCTGAAAACCCCCAACGGCCCGGTCCTGGTCCGCGGACCGGCGGTTGGGGACCTCTGCTCTAAAGTATTCTTTTTTAAAAGTTTGTTGCAGTTCTACCACCACTGTGAAAACTCTGCTGCAACGTGGGAAATTTTTTCTTCCCTTGTAAAAATTCTGAGAAACCGTCTACCTAACCTTTCTGGCCCAACTTCCAAAGAATTTGAAGAAGCCGTTTGTGCCCTGCTTTAATTAAGAAGCACATTGATTTTCTTTGTTTCTTTTTGTTTTTATTGTATCGCACACTCTTTTTTTTCCCCGCTTGCAATCTGAACAAGTCATCAAAGCGCATTTTAAAAACTGCAGTGGCAAACTGAACATGGATTTTTTCCGAATTTACTAGCTTCTGTGTAAAAGTTCATCAAGAAACAGATGGGAAACCTCTTGAAGGTTATGGGTCCTTTTATCAAAGATGCACTCAACTTCTTAAGGAGCCGACACAGCAAGAAAAAGAAGCATGGGATGAAATATGTTCGATTCCTGTGATTCGTAGATCTATGGGTGGACACACTCACACACAAATTTATGTGAGATATTCAAAGTACACACAATGGCAGGAAACTGGCTGGGCCTTCGTGCTGCTCTCAAATTTCCTGGGAAATTTTTCCGGGCTCGGGTTCATAAGTAGAAAATGGTTCTTAAGTAGAGGCAAAAAACTCTTGAACACCCAGTTCTTATCTAGAAAAGATCTTAAGTAGAGGTACCACTGTATTAGGACATTTTAAAAAGCAATTAAAAAAAACAATTTAAGACCAACAATAACAAAAAATTCCACTTGCCAGTTATGGCCAGATTTTGATGGTACAACATCCAATCAACAGTCCCAATCCTGCTGGAAAAGCCCAGGTCTTTACAGCTTTCTGGAAGGCTAGTAGATTGGGGCAGTCTGAATCTCAGGAGGTAGCTGGTTCCAGAGTGTCGGAGCCACCACAGAGAAGGTTCTGCCCCGCAACCCCGCCAGCTGACACTGGCCCCTTATCGGTCGCTGGGAGCTATATGGTAGAAGGCAGTCCTGAAGATAGTCTGGCCCTAAGCCATGTAAGGTTTTAAAGGTAATAACCAACCTCTTCATCCTTTCTTTATGGCTTCAAGCTTCATTTCTCACCTGTCCTTTAATTTTGACATTCCTTGTCTGAATAGCATAATCATCACAATTGCCTTAACTTTTCCCTTGCATAAGCCAAAATGTTAGCCAACATTTTACTGCTGGCTGGTTTCCCCTAAGCAGTTAGTGTTTTCCCAAAGGAATTCCTGAATGTTAGCAGTGTCGTAGTATATTCTGAAATGTGGGAACTCAGCAAGAGTCTTGGAAGGGAAAGTAAACTACCCCACAAAGGAAGATATATATTATACACTCTATTATTCATAAACAAGCCTTGTGTTTAAACTGTGTTGTGATTCAGCCTGAGGCTCCTCAGGGACCGGCTGGAGCTCTGCCGGATCCATGCCCAGAGGAGGACAGTGAACAGGAGGGGGAGGATCAGGCAGACGGGGGAGAGGAACGTCAGGAAGAGGAGGAGGGAGAGCAGCCTGAGACCCCCCGGGGGGGGGGGCTCTCCCCAGCTAGTAGCCTGGATTCCTTGGATGAAGACGCACAGGCTATAATAGACATGAGGCAGAGACGTGCAGCTCAAAGACGGGGCCAATTAGAAAGGTATTTCCATCCCTGAATTGGCAACAGCTGGTTTTGGGTGTGGTTCTCCTCAGCAGGGTTGAAAAGGCAGGCCCGCCTTTACAGTCTTGTGGAGAGTTATCAACTGGGAGTCCTGTGACCTTGCTTCGATTCTTGGCGTCTCTGATCTTGGCTTGTGGCCTAGAAGTCTGGAAGACTTGGGGGAGGCGTGGGTTTTATTATCTCCAGCGTTGTTTTTGCCAGGAAGAATCCTGTTTTATTGCCTGGCCTTCGTGAAACCTCTGTGAAGCTTCATAGTGTTCCTGTCTGTAAGAACAGTTTTTGTTACCTGTGTTTGCTTTCAATTATATAAACTGCCTTTGCTTTTTACCAGTGTGTCTGGATACTCTTTTTGGTTGGTGTTGGCATCTGGGGGGACCCAGACAGAACAAACTGTGGTTTACTTTCAAAGAGGTTCAAATTGTAATTGCCCATGCCATCATAAAATACAAGTTTTGAAACCAAACCAACAAAACATTGATCCACTATCACCATGAAATTTGCAAAGCAAATTTGCATAGTTACCTTGGATAGCCACTAACTGCGAAATTCCAAGTTTAACCTACAAAAAGTCAAAAAGAAGGCGGGGAAAATATTTACTGACCCCTCACATCCTGGACACAAATTGTTTCAACTACTACCTTCAAAACGTCGCTACAGAGCACTGCACACCAAGACAACTAGACACAAGAACAGTTTTTTTCCGAACGCCATCACTCTACTAAACACATAATTCCCTCAACACTGTCAGACTTTCTACTAAATCTGCACTTCGATTCTACTAGTTTTTCCTCATCATTCCTTTCACCCATTTCCTCCCATGTTGACTGTATGACTGTAACTTGTTGCTTATATCCTAAGATTTTTATTAATATTGCTTCTCCATTGCTTATTTGACCCCCATGACAATCATTAAGTGTTGTACCACATGATTCTTGACAAATGTATATTTATATTTTATGTACGCTGAGAGCATATGCACCAAGACAAATTCCTTGTGTGTACAATCACACTTGGCCAATAAAAATTCTATTCTATTCTATTCAAAATAGATTGGACTGTGGTAAGCTACGTTGATTATTAGAAATGACAACTACTGCAATGATGTTATGGCCTGCAGGCAGAGCTGGTGGCAGACTTGCACAATGAGGAGGTTGGGGAGGAACATGGGCTAGTCCTGGAGTCTGGGGAAGTCTGATGAGTGTTCTGTGTTGGAGGCAGAGATGGAGCCAGGGCTGTCTGACAGTTATCCGCTACCTTTGGAGTCAGAGATAAGTGGGGCTGAAGAACAACTATGTGCACATACGCTGAGCTGTCAGGAGAAGGGAACAATTAAGGAACAGAGGTTGACTCAGGGGACACAGAATGGCACCTCCCATAGAGCATAAATGGACGCAAAAGGGGAGTGGAGTTTGCAGGAGACAATTACTGTAGTTCATTTAGTTCAGAGGCCTTCTGGAGACAGGAAACGGCCTGTTTCCCAACTTCTGGTGGACCCAGTAGGCTTGTGTTACACTCTCCCAAGGCTTCAAAGGCTTCCCTGGAGACAGGGGAGGGTAAAAAGGACCTCCCCCAATCTGCCCGGAGGCTCTCTGGAAGCCAAAAACGCCCTCCCAGAGCCTCTGAATGAGCCAAAAATCAGCTGCCTGGCTCACACCTGTGCCATAGGTTCGCCATAGGTTCGCCATCACTCCCCTACACTATTTCTGACAGATGGCTGTCCAATCTCTTCTCGAAAGTCTCCAGTGATGAGACTCCCATAACGTCTGAAGGCAACTTCTGTTCCATTGGTTGGTGGTTCTCGCTGCCATTTCTCCTTATTTCCAGGTTGAATCTCTGCTTATTCAATTTCCATCCATTTTCCTTGTCTGACTTTCAGACACTTTGGAGAATAGGTTGGCCTTCTCCTCTCTGTGGCAGCCCCTGAAATATTGGATAGAAACATAGAAACATAGAAGACTGACGGCAGAAAAAGACCTCATGGTCCATCTAGTCTGCCCTTATACTATTTTTCCATTTTATCTTAGGATGGATATATGTTTATCCCAGGCATGTTTAAATTCAGTTACTGTGGATTTACCAACCACGTCTGCTGGAAGTTTGTTCCAAGGATCTACTACTCTTTCAGTAAAATAATATTTTCTCATGTTGCTTTTGATCTTTCCCCCAACTAACTTCAGATTGTGTCCCCTTGTTCTTGTGTTCACTTTCCTATTAAAAACACTTCCCCCTGGACCTTATTTAACTCTTTGACATATTTAAATGTTTCGATCATGTCCCCACTTTTCCTTCTGTCCTCCAGACTATACAGATTGAGTTCATGAAGTCTTTCCTGATACGTTTTATGCTTAAGACCTTCCACCATTCTTGAAGCGCGTCTTTGGACCCGTTCAATTTTGTCAATATCTTTTTGTAGGTGAGGTCTCCAGAACTGAACACAGTATTCCAAATGTGGTCTCACCAGCACTCTCTACAGTGGGATCACAATCTCCCTCTTCCTGCTTGTTATATATCTAGCTATGCAGCCAAGCATCCTACTTGCTTTTCCTACCGCCCAACTACACTGCTCACCCATTTTGAGACTGTCAGAAACCACTACCCCTAAATCCCTCTCTTTTGACGGATGGCTGTCCAATCTCTTGGATTGGATACAGAATTTAAACAAAGTTTGAACTTCCTCTAACACAGGAATAATTTAGCTTGGGGAATTTCTGCACACAGGATATAGAATTTTGGGTAACGCTGGGTTTTCTCTTTCACTTAAATCTGACTTAAGCTAAGCATCTGGTGTGAAATCTATCTTGCCTAATTGCTAACACAGCTCTGCACCAAGACTTCTGAGCGTCTTTTATTTTGTGTCTTGTTTAGATGTATAGCTTTGTTTCATGAAGTTTTACTGCTTTCCTACTTTTTATGTCCTTTCTTTACAAAGGCAGAAAAGAACCCACTTTGTTCCCCAAAGGTTTGTTCCAAATGTTCTGTAGGCAACATTCGCACAGAGAGATTAAACTGTAGAAAGGCTAAAGCTGGTGCAATGTTAAGCCACGGTGTTAAGCTCCCAAATCTCCCAGGTTCAGAGAAATCTGAACTTGTTGGGCAATCTTTATTCTCTGCAATTCTGCTCTTCTAGTTATCTTTGACCATCTTTTTTAGACCCTGGATCAAGAGACCTTTCCCCAAAATGATCAAAAAGGCACTCAGTTAAAAGGGTCTGCATCAAAATTATTTATTTATTCATTCATTCATTCATTCATTCATTCATTCATTCATTCATTCAATTTTTATGCTGCCCTTCTGTTTAGACTCAGGGCGGCTTACAACCTGTTAGCAATAGCACTTTTTAACAGAGCCAGCCTATTGCCCCCACAATCCGGGTCCTCATTTTACCCACCTCGGAAGAATGGAAGGCTGAGTCAACCTTGAGCCGGTGATGAGATTTCAATCGCTGACCTGCAGATCTAGCAGTCAGCTTTAGTGGTCAGCAGTACCGCACTCTACCCACTGCGCCACCTCGGCCCATCATTATGATCTCACAATTCTGTTGAAAAGAGTCTGATCTGCATATTACTCGGAAACATAGGACAAAACTATTTAAATGAGGACCCGGATTGTGGGGGCAATATGCTGGCTCTGTTAAAAAGTGCTATTGTTAACAGGTTGTAAGCCGCCCTGAGTCTAAGGAGAAGGGCGGCATAAAAATCAAATGAATGAATGAATGAATGAATGAATGAATGAATGAATGAATGAATGAATGAATGAATTATTTTTAAAATGCAACTTCACTTTAGATATGGAAAAAGGAAGGACTTGTTTTGTCCTGTTGACCTCAGTGGAAATGATTGAAAAGCACCTTAGGAGCCTTCTGTCTTAACATCTTTAATATTTGTGGACAAAAAAACTTGTTTCTAAAAAGTTGAAATGAAAAACAAAAAAAAAGTATGAAATATAAAACCCCCCACAATAGTTAGAAACCAAAGAACCCATTCAATCACAGACATTATTACTCTTAAAGAGCCCTGGCGGTGCAGTGGTTGCAGGTTAACTCCGCTCACAACCAGGAGTTCTACCCTGAGCAGCTGAAAGATGGAAGCACAGTCTTCCATCCTTCCAAGGTTAGTAAAATGAGGGCCCAGATTTCATTGGGGGGAAATACAATGATTCTGAAAACCTGCAAAGCAGTATGAAGTCTAGCTGTTATTGCTATGGTCTGTACTCAGGGATGGACTGTTCGCAGGGATTTGTGAGATCCTATAGCTAAGATTTTGTGCCGTTCGGAGAACCCCCAAATGCCACTCCTGCCCTGCCCTGCTCTGCCCACCCCGCCCTCACTGCCCCTCCCGGGAGTCCCCACGTGGCCCATTTTGGATGCAGGTAAGTGCAGGGTGTGCATAGAGGCTCAGGTAGGGCGAAAACCAGGCCTACCGGATGTTTGGGAAGGCGGGGAACCAGTAGCGGGTTGCTACCGTAAAGGTAAAGGGCGCTGCACCGGTATTAAAATTGAGCTGCGTGTGCAGCTTTGTGTGTGTTATGTGTGCACGCATACATCCCAGTGAGATTTCTTACGAGGAGATGCACATGTCAATGAGATTTTGACGGTTTTTGCTTCTGAGCATGTGCTGGAAACGACCTGTTTCAAGGCTGGAAACGACCTGTTTCCCAACTTCTGGTGGGCTCAGTAGGCTCCTGTTTCATCCTCCCCAGGCTGCAAAGGCTTCCCTGGGCCCAGGGGAAGGTAAAAACACCATCTCCCATCCCCCCAGAGGCTCCCTGGAAGCAAAAAATGCCCTCCCAGAGCCTCTGTGTGAGCCAAAAATCAGCTGGCTGGCACACACATGCATGTTGGAGTTGAGCTAGGACAACGGCTCGCTTGCCAGCAGATATGGCTCCGCATGCCACCTGTGGCACCCGTGCCATAGGTTCACTCTCACTCACATAGTCCAATCTTGATGGCTGGAGGTTTGATTGCATCATTGTCACCGTTCTGTCTGGGTCACTCCAGAAGCTAATACCAACCCAAAAAGAGAAGCCAGACACATTGGTAAAAGGCAAAGGCAGTTTATATAATTCAAGGAAAACACAGGTAACAGAAAATGTCCTTACAAACAGGAAAAACGCTGAAGCAATACCAGATTTTTGCTGCCAAGACGAAGCTGTAGATAGCAAACAGACGCCTCCCACGAGTCTTCCAGACTGCGAGGCCACAAGCCAAGATCAGAGATGCTGAGAATCAAAACAGCAACTCCAATTGATAACACTCCACATGGCTTCAAGGCCTTGCCTGCCTTTTAAACCCTGCTGATGAGGACCACACCCAAACCCAGCTGTTTCTAATTCAATGGTGAAAATATTTCTTTAACTGCTCCTTTCGTTGCTCTGAACGTCTCTGTCTCATGTCAATGACAGCTTGTGTATCATCACCTAATGACTCCAAGCTACTGGCTGGGGAGAGCCCCCCCCCCGGGGCTCTCATGCTGTTCTCCTTCATCCCATTCCTGACTCTCCTCTCCCCCGTCCGACTGTTCAGCCCCCTCCTCTTCGCTGTCATCCTCCTCCGGGCATGGAGCCAGCAGAGACACAGCCGGTCCCTGAGCAGCCTCAGGCTGAATCACAACAGTCACTAGCATCTTGGTTTAGTTGACCATATAGCCTAAGGACAGCCATGATTCCTCAGTTCTTTTTTTGGATTAGAACATGCCCATCCGACACATTTCTAATATAAATGAAAAAGAACATGAAATTTTATATGCCTGGAGAAGGAAAACAAGATTGACAGAGATGTGCTCTTAAGTGGCAAACTCAGAATTCCTCTTTCGCAGAGGCTCAGAAAACCTGTTTGTGTTTTTCTTTGTTTGGTCCCCTTAATACCTTTCAAAGCAGGAGATCATTTTGAAATCATTCTCGGGGACTGCGAGTACGATATTCTTGCACTCTACAGAGTGTGTGGATGTCCTGTTTTTCATAGCACAATCGTCTCTCCAGCAGTCTGCGTGAATCTCAGCTTCTCCTATTTTCATTACATTGTAAGTATTTTAAACCCTGGCTTTTTTGAGATTGGGAAATATAGTCTGTCGGGGAGTCTTCAGTGTGATAGAAACTTGTGTCGCAAAACAAACACACCAACAGCAACAACAATAGCAAAAGCACCCTCCGATATAGCCAGCAAGAAAGGAAGCTCAAAAGCAACGCCAAGAGAAATGGCTCTTAAGAATCCCTTGGGAAGAACAGGAAAAGGCAGAAACATCCTTCCCAGGGGGAGAAAATTCGAAGAAATGTAAGGCAGGTTTCACTAAAATTGTCTATGCCCTGACAAGTCTCAGTGTTCCTATATGGGATCATCAACTTCATAAATGATTCTTTATTATGTATAGAACACTTCATTAAGAAGTCTACTCCCTGAGAACCTATTCCTTCCTTCCTTCCTTCCTTCCCTCCCCCCCTCCCTCCCTTCTTTCAAGAAAAGACCAAATTGCAAGCAAATACTCAAACACTTTTATCAAGTTGGTTGCAGACATCATCTGCATAGCCTCTTATTAGGAAAACTCAAAGAGTAATTGGTAGATGTGGTACAGTAGGGGACAATTTTTCCCTTGAGTAAGCACAGCTATCACAAATTGTTCTTTTTTCTTCTTCCCTGAAATCACAAATGGCCAGTTTCTACTCTTGGTTATCTATCTTATCTGTTATCCTCCTTCCTTCCAATGCATTGGTTATAGTAAAGGAAGATGTTGTAATTTGTACTTGTATTTGCTCCAAGCAAAGATATCAGAAGCTTTTTTTTCCTATTTCTTTTTATTCTTTCTTTCTAAACTTTGCCTTTTCTTTTTGTTTGCTTCTTTTACTTGCTATTATGCTGTTGGTTGCTCTTGGGTTCTTTGTAAAACTTCCATTTTTTTTTTTACTGGAATACTGTTCATAGTTAAAATGAATTAAAACTTTTAATGCAAAGAGCAACAGCACTTAGACTTATATAATCCAAGGTGCCGCAGTGGTTAGAGTGTAGCACTGCAGGCTACTTCAGTTAACTGCTACCTGTAGTTCAGCAGTTCAAATCTCACCAAGGTTGACTCAGCCTTCCCTCCTTCTGAGGTGGGTGAAATGAGGAGCCAGATTGTTGGGGGCAAGAGGCTGATTCTGTAAACCGCTTAGAGAGAGCTGTAGAAACACTGAAGCGGTATATAAGTCTAAATGCTTAGTCTAAATGCTACACAGTGCTTTACAGCCCTCTCTAAGCCGTTTACAGAATCAGCCTCTTGCCCCAAACTACTACTACTATTTATTTATTTATTTATTTATTTATTTATTTATTTATTGGATTTGTATGCCGCCCCTCTCCAGAGACTCGGGGCGGCTAACAGCGACAATAAAACAGTGTACAATAGTAATTTGGTATTGATGATTAAAAATCAATTAATATAAAAACCAAACATACATACATACATACATACATACATACATACCATGCATAGAATTGTAAAGGCCTAGGGGGAAAGAGGATCTCAATTCCCCCATGCCTGGTGGCAGAGGTGGGTTTTAAGTTGTTTACGAAAGGCAAGGAGGGTGGGGGCCGTTCTAATCTCTGGGGGGAGTTGGTTCCAGAGGGCTGGGGCCGCCACAGAGAAGGCTCTTCCCCTGGGTCCCGCCAGGCGACATTGCTTAGTTGACGGGACCCGGAGAAGATCCACTCTGTGGGACTTATTATTATTATTATTATTATTATTATTATTATTATTATTATTAATTGGATTTGTATGCCGCCCCTCTCCGCAGATTCAGGGCAGCTAACAACAGCAGTAAAACAGTACAACAAAATCCAATACTAAAAAAAACCAGTTAAAAACCCATTATATAAAAACCAATCATACATACAAACATACCATACATAAATTTGTGAAGGCTTAGGGGGAAAGTGTATCTTAGTTCCCCCATGCCTGGGTTTTAAGCAGCTTATGAAAAGCAAGGTGGGTGGGGGCAATTCTAATCTCTGGGGGGAGTTGGTTCCAGAGGGTCGGGGCCGCCACAGAGAAGGCTCTTCTTGTGGGTCCTGCCAAGCGACATTGTTTGGTTGATGGGACCCGGAGAAGACCCACTCTGTGGGACCTAACTGGTCGCTGGGATTCGTGCGGCAGAAGGCAGTCCCTGAGATATTCTGGCACGGTGCCATGAAGAGTTTTATAGGTCATAACCAACACTTTGAATTGTGACCGGAAACTGATCGGCAACCAATGCAGACTGCGGAGTGTTGGAGTAACATGGGCATATTTGGGAAAGCCCATGATTGCTCTCGCAGCTGCATTCTGCATGATCTGAAGTTTCCGAACACTTTTCAAAGGTAGCCCCATGTAGAGAGCGTTACAGTAGTCAAGCCTCGAGGTGAGGCCTCGAGGTGAGACCTTGGAAGTTCGTTTCCTCCAGCACCATGTGGGCATGACACCCGCTGTAGTGCAGGAGGATGAGTAGGCCACGCCCACCCAGCAACTGGGCAGAGAACCTGTTGTTAAAATTTTTGAAGTACACCCCTGTGCAGCACCACCACCATATTTTAAAGAAGATTGCAAGGGATAGAATATTCTTATCTACTTCAGAACATGCTATGCCTAGATGAATTCCTCTTTTCCTTTCATTGACCACTGGGATCAATGACCCAGCTATGCCATAAGTGTAGGATGTAATAACTGGTATGATTTTTCTAACTTGAAGGGAACGTTGCAATCTGTCTGGTAGATTTATTTGTTTGTTTGTTTGTTTGTTTTGCCAAGTATGTATTGGTGGTGCACAAAGATATAACAATATGTAGATTGTTCTGAGTTCGGGTTTTGCCCCGTGTAATATTTTGAGTGTCTATGTGACGTTTCGGTGAAATCACATTCACCATCATCAGGCTGAAGTTGTAAGCTTCGTGCTGCTGTAAATATAGTTTATAGATATAGTTTATAGATATATAAACTATATCTACAGTAGCACGAAGCTTACAACTTCAGCCTGATGATGGTGAATGTGATTTCACCGAAACGTCGCATAGACACTCAAAATATTACACGGGGCAAAACCCGAACTCAGAACAATCTACATACATATACCCGTGAAAATCTACGAAAACATATAACAATATTTATATACAGGATGCTAGTAAAAGAGAAACATTAGGACAGGGGACGGAAGGCACTCTGGTGCACTTATGAATGCCTCTTATCTTATAAACATACAAACATTGAATTTTCCTTCACTCTGCCTTTCAGCTTCAGGGGAAGAAGCCCAGCATAATTTTTCCTTGGCTGCAGGAGAAGCTTTGAACTCAGTCCTTGGGAGACATTTCATTTGGAAAAATCCACATCCTTCATCAATTTAATTAGTCACCTTCTCTATTTTCCAAAGAACCAATATCATTCCTCAGAAGTAGCCTAAAGCTACGTTCAGATCAAAAGATACAGTGTAAATTCAGCAACTGTCAGTTTTCCATCTCAGGGGGAAATGCAGAGTATGAGTCATCAGAACTAATGAACTTGATGTGATACTGGAATGTCAATCATGCCATTTCTCCCTGCGGTCTCAACAACCCAAATGACATTTCCTCTTCTTGGCAATCTCCTGATTTCCTAATGACTAGACTAGACTAGACGAATAGAATAGAATAGAATAGAATTTTGTTGGACAGGTGTGATTGGACACACAAGGAATTTGTCTTGGTGCATATGCTCTGTGTACATAAAGAAAAGCTATGTTCATCAAGAATCATAAGGTACAACACTTAATGGTAGTCATAGGGTACAAATAATTAATCAAATCATATTAAGAACCAATCAATATAAATTGTAAGCATATAAGCAACAACGTTACAATCATTTGTTGGAGGAAATGGGTGATGGGAACAATGAGAAGATTAATAGTAATGCAGATTTAGTAAATAGTTTGACAGTGTTGAGGGAATTACAGTGGTACCTCGGTTCTCGACCACAATCCGTTCCAGAAGTGTGGTTGAGAACCGATTTGGTTGAGAACCGAATTAATTTATCCCATAGGAAATAATGGAAATGGATTTAATTGGTTCCCAGCCCATTGACTTGCTGGGAACCAATTAAATCTACAGTATTTCCTCTGTTTCCTATGGGATAAGGATCTGAGGGGACCGGGTGAGAGGAAATGGGAGTCGGAATCCCGACATGCCCCTCCTGGCCACCCTCTTAACAGCCTCCCAGTCTCTACCTTGTAACTGCTCCAAGCTGCAGGAAGGGTAGGGCTGGCTGCAATACCAGCAGTTTTGGGGGGCTCCTTTCCTCAGCGGTTCAGTTCGGTACCTCCAGGCAGCTGCACCAACTTTTTCCTTCCCGGCAGCGACGGCTCCGAGGCTTACCTTCATCACATGACGTTCCTGACGCTGCTCCTCCTCGTAGGGAAGCCGCCGGAGCCGCCGCCGCCGGGAAGGAAAAAGTTGGTGCAGCTGCCTGGAGGTACCGAACTGAACCGCTGAGGAAAGGAGCCCCCCGAAGCTGCCGGTATTGCAGCCAGCCCTACCTTTCCTGCAGCTTGGAGCAGTTACAAGGTAGAGACTGGGAGGCTGTTAAGAGGGCGGCCAGGAGGGGTGTGTCGGGATTCCGACTCCCATTCCCTCTGACCTCGTCCCCTCAGATCTTACATTTCGGATAGTAAACAAAATTTTCTGTTCAGTATCCGAATTTTTGTTTGGATACCGAAGCAAATTTTTGCAGAAAATTTTGTTTGAAATCCGAAATGTATGAAAACCAAGGCGTTTGAGAACCAAGGTACCACTGTATTTGTTTAGCAGAGTAATGGTGTTTGGGGGGGGGGAATCTGTTATTGTGTCGAGTTGCTCTGATATGCAGTGCTCTACAGCATTGTTTTGAGGGTAGGAGTTGAAGCAGTTTGTGTCCAGGATGTGAGTATCTATAAATATTTTCACAGCCCTCCTTTTGACTCGTGCAGTATACAAGTCCTCAATGGAAGGCAGGTTGGTTTATTTTTTCCCCTGCAGTTCTAATTACAGTAGTCCCTCGCTATATCGCGCTTCACCTACCGCGGCTTCACTTCATCGCGGGTTTTGAAGTCAGCGTTTGCACAGATACGGCGCTTAGAAGTTTGGAAGGGCAGGACAAGCGCTCAGCTCATGCTCAGAGAGAAGCTTCATTTGAATCATTTCACCACACAAACAAGCGCTAGAATAATTCCAGCGGGACTCCCGAATGATGAGCGGGGCGGGGACTGAGCTCCGGCGGAGGCCCGTCCCCTCGTTCAACCCGCCTCGCCAGTGCCAAGAAGGCAGTCTTTGGAGGCGCACTTAGTGCTGGCGGCGGCGGTGTGCTTGGGGTTGTAGAAAGAGCTCCCGGCAGCGCGCGAATGAGCGAGCGCGAGCAAAGAAAGGAACGCGATGCGGCAGGGATTTCCAGACTGGGCTCGAGGGCGGAAGAGGAAGTGCTGGGCGGGTGGAGGGGGAAAAAAAGAAAAGAGAGAGAGAAAAAGAACCAGTCACCAGGGACTTTCCAGCCGGGGCAAGGCAAAAAAGACAACGTTTGGCCGAACTGCTGTAAAGAAGAGCAGTGGGTCGGGAATGCTCGGGGGCCGCGATTCTTTTGCCCCCCTCCCTTTCTTTTCCTCAGGCTCAAAGTAAGTAGTAGTGGGGGGGAAAGGTTATCCGTTGCTCGCCTCCAGGCATCCGGAGCTGGTGGGAAGGAGGATAAATTCCCCATCGCGGATTTCACCTATCGCGGCCGGGTCTGGAACATAACACCCGCGATAGGTGAGGTCTTACTTTATCCTCTAAAGTCTGTGTCTGTCTTGTTGGGTTCCAGAACCAAACCAGACAGTTAAGCGCAGATGACATACTCAGTAATTCCTCTGTAGAAATGTATCAGCAGCTCCTTGGCCAGTTTGAACTTCCTGAGTTGGCGCATTTTTATTTATTTCTTTTTCCACCATTTTCCACAGTCAGAGGAATATATAAAAAATACGACTTTAGCAATCGAGTTGGAAAAGCGTGGAATTCATTACCGGACACCGTAGTGTCAGCCCCTAACCCCCAACATTTTCCCCTTAGACTATCCATGATTGACCTCTCCAGGTTCCTAAGAGGTCAGTAAGGGGCGTGCATAAGTGCACTAGTGTGCCTTCCGTCCCCTGTCCATTTGTCTTTCCTATATCTCATGTATCTTTTCTTCCTTTCATATATCTCCTTCTCTATTCTTCAATCTTTTCTTCTATCCCTTCCTTGATATATATTACTACACGTTTATTCTCTTCAATGTGTATGGTGTATTGGATAAAATAAATAAATAAAAAATAAATAAAAATAAACAATACAGGACAGAGCGAGAAACAAACCACTTCAACAAGTGGCAATAAATTATCAGCAGATACTTTAGCAGCATATGTCTTTGTCCAGTCCTCCTGGCTGCAGATTTCCATGAACAAATTTCAGCTAAGCATTCTGACTGATAAATTCACGGGCATAAAGTATAAATCTCTCCTTTTGAAGGCCTATCTTGTCAAACAGTTCCATTTATTGCCTGCATACTGCCGTCACTGCACAATACCGTACCCACTTAGCATAACAATTCCATATTTCAAATCTGACTGTAGGTAGTGCTAATTACAAGCAGATGCCAAATAGTATTCACGTTTAGCGTATTTGTCAACATAATACGGAATTATCCACAAATGTTGGAGCACCTATTGCTTATTAATGAATGCAACACACATACGAGTCAACGCCTGCATTCATCCGGCTTTCAAAGATTCTGAATAATCTAACCTATAAAAGCTAGCTATATTATGCTAGAGATATTGTCAGTTGACAGAACTAGAAAAGATCTCCTCGGAGATGGCAAGCATGAACTGTATTGGAACTGCAGGAAAAAGCTGAAGAGCAACAGCAATAGCACTTATATACCACTTTACAGTGCTTTACAACCTTCTCTAAGTGGTTTATAGAGTCAACCTATTGCTCCCAACAATCTGGGTCCTCATTTTACTCACCTCCAAAGATGGAAGGCTGAACCAGCCCTGAGGCTGGTGAGATTCGAACTGCCAAATTGTAGGCAGCCAGCAGGCAGTAGAAGTAGCCTGCAGTACTGCACCGTAACCACTACGTCACCGTGGCTGAACAGAAAGAGAAAAAGAAGGGGAACAGGATAAGGGAAGAGATAGAAGAATTACAAATACTTCAGAAATTCATGAATAATAATACTAATTAACTAATTAACTTCCTACAAATAGTCCAAATATTTGCATAAATATCAGGTGACATGTTTTGATAAATAGCTGGACCCACTGACGTAGCCCTTTCTTAAAATGTCATCTAGATGTTGTTTTCCATCTATCTATCTATCTATCTATCTATCTATCTATCTATCTATCTATCTATCTATCTATCTATCTATCTAATCTATCTAGATTTACAGCAGCACGAAGCTAACAACTTCAGCCTGATGATGGTGAATGTGATTTCACCGAAATGTCGCATAGACATTCAAAATATTACATGGGGCAAAACCCAGAACAATCTACATACATATACCTGTGAAAATTTACGAAAACAACTATCTATCTATCTATCTATCTATCTATCTATCTATCTATCTATCTATCTATCTATCTATCTATCTATCTTGTCAATTACCTATTGGTAGTATACAAAGAAATAACATTGTTTATATACATAATATTGGTACTAATAAGAGAGAAACTAGGACAGGGATGGTAGGCACGCTGGTGCAGTTATGCACACCCTTTACTGACCTTTTAGGAATCGGGTGAGGTCAACGGTGGATAGTCTAAGGGTAATGTTTTGGGAGTTTGGTGATGAAACAATAGAGTCCGGTAGTGAGTTCCATGCATTAACAACTCGGTTGCTGAAGTCATATTTTCTACAGTCGAATTTGGAGCAGTTAATTCTGAGTTTGTATCTGTTATGCTCTTGTGTATTGTTGTGGTTGAAGCTGAAGTAGTCAATGACAGGGAGGATGTTGTAGCAGATGATTTCATGGGTTATGCATAGGTTGTGTTTAAGGCAGCAAAGCTCTAGGCTTTTTAAGCCTAGGATTTTGAGTCTGGTTGTGTATGGTATTCTGTGGCGAGTGGACGAGTGGAGGACTCTTCTCGTAAAGTGTATCTTTGGATGCTTTCTAATGTATTTATGTTTGAAATGTGGTGTGGATTCCAGACAGATGAGCTGTATTCAAGGATTGGTCTGCTTGGGTTTGCTCAGTCAATGTGGTGGCTGCCACATCTGCCCCCATTTCAGGTCAATCAATGTTGGGGCTACACTAGACCCCATAGTGGTAAAATCTAAGGTCAAGAGAAAGGTGTTCCCCTCTTGTACCAAAAAATCTGCTCTCAGGTCATCTTCCTTTTCGAGGTGGGTCCCAGGATACTTTATTTTTATTTTATTTATTCATTTGTCCAATACACAAATACATAGGAAGAAAGATAGACATGTGATAATATAAATGAGGGTGAGAGTGAACTTGGAGGAGAGGATATATGAAAGCAAGAGCATATATAAGATAGGTGGAAGAAAGGAAAGACAATTGGACAGGGGACGAAAGGCACACCAGTGCACTTATGTACGCCCCTTACTGGCCTCTTAGGAACCTGGAGAGGTCAATTGTGGAGAGTCTAAGGGAGAAGTGTTGGGGGTTAGGGGTTGACACAATTGGAGTCCGGTAATGAGTTCCACGCTTCGATAACTCGGTTGTTGAAATCATATTTTTTACAGTCAAGTTTGGAGTGGTTCGTATTGAGTTTGAATCTGTTGCATGCTCTTGTGTTATTGCGGTTGAAGCTGAAGTAGTCATTGACCGGTAGGACATTACAGCATATGACCTTGTGGGCAATACTCAAATCGTGTTTTAGGTGGCGTAGTTCTAGGCTTTCTAGGCCCAGGGTTGTTAGTCTATTTTTGTAGGATGTTCTGTACATCTGTACTGTACAATCTCCATTCCCACCCCACTCCAGGAGAAGGTTACTGCAAAATTCCCATTTCCACCATATCAGCTGGGACTCAGGGGACCGAGAATAGATGAGGGTGGGGCCAGTCAGAGGTGGTATTATCAGTTCTCCAACTACTCAAAATCTCCACTACAGGTTCTCCAGAACTGGTCAAAACCTGCTGAAATCCACCTCTGCTTAGAAAGCATCAAACTCTTTGGGTGATTGAAGAGAGCAGGTTATATTATTTTTTTACTATTTTCCACCTTGTGTTCTGAGAATAAAAATACACATTTCAGCACTAAGGCAGTGAAAAAAATCTATAACTAGTTGAGATAGAACAGGGATGTGATTCCTAAGTTCCCAACAGGCTAGAATTTTTTTGTGGCTCGCTGCTACATGCTTATCTTCATCCGGAACTGCTATGTATCACTTCACATTGCTGGCCTTATTTTGCTCTATTGCTTCTGGATTTCACCTAAATTAAAATTCCTAGTTAAAGAAGGCTTCGTTTGGATGAAATGTCGAAAGAAATGAGATCCGGAATAAAACCAAAAGAATTTTTCATAGGATTCTGCTTGACATCAAGGGGGGGAGAGTGGGAAAGACAAGTTAGACAATCTAAAAACATTTCTATTTAAAGTGCTTGAAAGGCATCAAAGATTGAGGATATGACATTGTGTCAGAACAAAAGGATGAATCTGTGACCAAGAATAGATAGTTACAATATCTTTTGGCACAATTGTCAGAAGTACTTATTATGAGTGAAAATTACATAGAGGCGCCCGGTTGCTATATGCCATTACTGTTCAATCAGGCAGCTGTGGGACCAACACGGGCAGTAATGATACAGATACTTAAGGGGGAAAATGTGAAAGTTTCCTTAAATGATGCTGTTTAATGGATGATTATGACATCAGTTTCTGACATGCCATCTGCAGGCATTACAAATAAGTGGCTCAGGAAATGCAGGTAACAAAGAAAGGATAACAATAGGCTATTCCTTTCGGCACAACACAAATGATGCAAATAAGATTAGAAATCACAACTCTACCTGTTGGAGCCAAAGTTATCTATAATATTTATGTGTTCCTGATTTAATTTCCTAGCAACCTTAGAAATGGTTGATTTGGACATCAGGATAGGAGAGGATGTAAAGCTTTGGGGCATGAATTACCCAAATATGGCATATTAAATGTGTGTATATGTGTTTATTTGTTTGTTTATTTGTTTATTTGTTTATTTACTTACTTACTTATTTATTGGATTTGTATGCCGCCCCCCGCCATAGACTTGGGGAAAGAATATCTCAGTTCCCCCATGCCTGACGACAGAGGTGGGTTTTAAGGAGCTTACGAAAGGCAAGAAGGGTGGGGGCTATTCTAATCTCTGGAGGGAGTTGGTTCCAGAGGGCCGGGGCCACCACAGAGAAGGCTCTTCCCCTGGGTCCCGCCAAACGACATTGTTTAGTTGATGAGACCCAGAGAAGGCCCACTCTGTGGGGCCTAACTGGTCGCTGGGATTCGTGCAGCAGAAGGCGGTCCCGGAGATAATCTGGCCCGGTGCCATGAAGGGTGTGAGTGAGATATGGGTGTGTGCATACACACATGCACATTTAATTGTACTAAACCATATCATTCGTATACATGCACTGCTCAAAAAACATAAAGGGAACACTTAAAAAACAGAATATAACTCCAAGTAAATCCAATTTCTGTGAAATCAAACTGCCCACTTAGGAAGCAACACTGATTGACGGTCAAGTTCACATGCTGTTGTGCAAATGGAATAGTTGTGCAAATGAAATATTCAATGAGAATATTTCATTCATTCAGATCTAGGGTGTGTTATTTGAGTGTTCCCTTTATTTTTTTGAGCAGAAAAAAAACATTTATAACTCTTCACTGGTACAAGCTGATACAGGGGGAGTGCCTAGCTTAGAAGTTAAAGCTACTGCCTTATAAGCAGGCTGCCCAGATTCAAATCTGGTCATGGTATGGCTAGCTGATGAGAGCTAAATGGCTTGAAATAGATCTATACTAGTCTCTCTTCATAGAAACATAGAAGTCTGACGGCAGAAAAAGACCTCATGGTCCATCTAGTCTGCCCTTATACTATTTTCTGTATTTTATCTTAGGGTGGATATATGTTTATCCCAGGCATGTTTAAATTCAGTTACTGTGGATTTATCTACCACGTCTGCTGGAAGTTTGTTCCAAGGATCTACTACTCTTTCAGTAAAATAATATTTTCTCATGTTGCTTTTGATCTTTCCCCCAACTAACTTCAGATTGTGTCCCCTTGTTCTTGTGTTCACTTTCCTACTAAAAACACTTCCCTCCTGGACCTTATTTAACCCTTTAATATATTTAAATGTTTCGATCATGTCCCCCCTTTTCCTTCTGTCCTCCAGACTAGACAGATTGAGTTCATTAAGTCTTTCCTGATACGTTTTATGCTTAAGACCTTCCACCATTCTTGTAGACCATCATCTTCATTTTCATTATCAGAAAAAAATATGTTACACCCCCCCCCACACACACGTACGTACGTGTGTGTGTGTGTGTGTGTGTAATATAGTTTAGTACAAAAACTATGGGAAATAGCAAAAATGGGCAAAATTAATCATGGATATATTTGACCCAGAATGCTTGTAATAAATATTTAAGCAGTCTTTCTGAAAGGGGAGAAGCAAGTGACAAGAAGAAATAAGTGGTTATTCTGAAAAGCACAATTTGGAAAGAAAATATTATTTCCTTTCCCCTAATTAATTTCAGCCTAGAAAAGTCATCACAGGCTTATCATTGTGGGATTGGAGACATTAGTTGCTAATCTTTTTTCTTTTTGTTTTTGAGAAGGAGGAGTGGGGGATCATGTTTAACCCAAAGATTTGTTGTCTGGTACCCAGAGATTGAGACTCAATTGTATCTTGTACTCCTTATCCTATTCTCCAAAGCACTTGAAGGCAAGAGAGGAATCAATGAATGAAAACTAACCTGTGATGACCCAGGGCATGGCATAGAGATAACACAGGCAGCTGGTAATTCAAAGCACCCCTTTATTGCTCCAAATTTCCCCAAATACTCCCACATTTCTGGCAAGTTCCAGAGCAAAGTGATCACACGCACACACACACATCAAGCAGCCTCTGGTTGCAAATAGTCCAGCCCAACACTGTGAATACAAGCATTGCACAACAAGAAACCCAGCAGGGCAAATTGAAGAGTCCAGGAAGCAAGGGAGCAAAACAAGCAATCCAGATAGAATGCAAAGAATCCAGGAAAGTTCAAATGTTGGCACTCAGCACTTCAGGAATTCTGTGTTTCTTCCCAACAAATGCCCCTTCCCACAGCCTATATTTAAGTCTCAGTTCCCAAGTGTTTCTTGTGAATAGAATAGGATTTTTTATTGGCCAAGTGTGATTGGACACACAAGGAGTTTGTCTTGGTGCATATGCTCTCAGCGTACATAAAATAAAATATACATTTGTCAAGAATCATGTGATACAACACTTAATGATTGTCATAGGGGTCAAATAAGCAATGAAGAATCAATATTAATAAAAATCTTAGGATATAAGCAACAAATTACAGTCATACAGTCAACATGGGAGGAAATGGGTGATAGGAATTATGAGAAAAGCTAGTAGAATAGAAGTGCAGATTTAGTAGACAGTGTTGAGGGAATTATTTATTAAGTAGAGTGATGGCGTTCGGAAAAAAACTGTTCTTGTGTCTAGTTGTCTTGGTGTGCAGTGCTCTGTAGCAACGTTTTGAGGGTAGGAGTTGAAACAATTTGTGTCCAGGATGTGAGGGGTCAGTAAATATTTTCCCTGCCCTCTTTTTGACTCGTGCAGTATACAGGTCCTCAATGGAAGGCAGGTTGGCAGCAATTGTTTTTTCTGCAGTTCTGATTCTCCTCTGAAGTCTGTGTCGGTCCTGTTGGGTTGCAGCACCAAACCAGACAGTTATAGAGGTGCAGAAGAGGGGTGGGATGCTCTTCTCTCGAGTAGTTTGTGCTGTTCTCGACTTCTCTCCACTCTCCATGCTTGTGGATCAGGAGGGGGTGGTCCTTGCTCATTGCCTGAGCTCTGTCTCTCATGTTCACTGCTTGACCTCTCTTGGTCATCCTACCCTCCCCCCCCTCGTGCTCCCGGCCTAAAAGCTGTCCCAATCCTGAAAAACTCTGGCTGACAAGGTCTGTTCTTCCCCATTTTCCTTCAAAGTCAACGAAACTGCCCCCTCGGTCTACGTTGTCTCCAGTTCCTGTTCATCTTCCTCTGCAGATTCAGGCTCTGATGTGTTGTGGTTAGCTCTGGCCCAGCTCCTGCCCCAAGGACTGTGGATGTGGGGGAGACATCCACATGCTGCAGGCCTGTTTTGCCCCCAGTGGAATCTGCTGATGAAGGCTCCTCTGACCAAGAAGACATGAGTGACTGGGAGGAGGAGAGTGTGGCAGACAGCTCAGAAGGAGATCAATTATCTCTCTCCTCCTTGGATTCAGAACAAGAGTTAATGATACAGCCATGCATGCGGAGAGCGATGCATAGGCAGCAACAGCTGAGAGATTATTATCAAAGAAAATGAGGCCACCTGTGGTTGGGTGGGGCTGTGGTAATTAGTGAGGCTGCTATAAATAGCAGCCTGTGGGTTTGGCCATTGTGGAGGATTATCTGATTGTTGTGTTTCGTGACTGCTTTACTGACTTTGACTTTTTGTGTGCTGATTTTTCCACGTTTTGAAACTAAACCAGAGCAAAGTGTGTTTCACTTTGTGAAAGAAGAAGGACTGTGAATTGCCTCACAGCTGCAAGCTAAGTATCACAGAACTGATAAGAGACTTGTACAAATTACCAGTTTGTTTGGAAACAAGTGCTCTTTGCTATACCAAAAGAGGGCTTAGTTTATTTGAATTTTCGGTATAAAGAGCATTGTTTTGAATTTTCAAACGTGTGTGTGTCTGAACTTTGTATCCTTGAATTTTCGGGAGGAGTCTACCGTAGAGCCCGACAGAACATGATGGAAGCAGTGATGGGCTCCTACAGGTATGGTCAGGAACGCAGAACCGGAAGAAAAAAATTGATTTTTATTTCTTTTCCTTTTGGGCTCTGGGTATGTTTTTCCTATTGCAGTAAATGGGGTTGAATGTGTATAATTTTAGAAGTTGTAAATGCTCCAACACTGGAAGTTTTTAAGAAGAGATTGGACAATCATTTGTGTGAAGGGGTGTAGGGTTTCCTGCCTAAGCAGGGGGTTGGATTAGAAGACCTCCAAGGTCCCGTCCACAGTTAATCTCTTATTCTAATTTATTTTCCCCAAAGCAGCTTAGTGAAGGCTACACCTGGTATTCAACATTCTGGGGAGAGAGATGAATGCTCCCAAATTAGGGGTGGGGCCTGCAGAAAAAATTAAAAGACAAACAAAATTACAAAATAAATACAGGGCAAAAAGGTGGCAGTGATCTCGTGGAGGAAAATATATATTGTTTTTCTAAGTGAAGTGTTCTGTCTGGGTTTTCCCAGACCTCCACACCCACTGAAAAATAGCCAGACACTCTGGTAAAATCCAAAAGTAATTTATAGCAGGAAAAAATAAGCACAAAGGAAAACCTGTCTTCACAGCAGACAGGTTACAATACTTTACAACAGGGTCCTGATGTCCAGTCAATTCCAAAAGCTTCTTGCTGGCACACCCCCCCAAGGTTTCAAGAGTCCAAGGCACAAACCAGGATTGTAGCCACCAAAGTTCACAAACAGGTCTCACGAATCTCCAAGATAAAACTCCACAAGCCAGGAAGGGTGGGGCCGCCTTTTATCCTTTCCCAAGCACCACACCCAAACCCAGCTGCGACCCCTAATGCTGGAAATATCTGGCCAATTGCGTTCTTCTCTCGTTAGCTCTCCTCTGTCGCATATCTATGAAGTCACTAGCATCTTCCCCCAGGGAATCCAGGCTGCTTGCTGGGGAGAGCTCCCCCTGGTGGAACTCTGGCTGTCCTTCATCTTCAGCCTGGGATTCAGCTTCTTCATCAGTCTGCCCCTCCTGGTCCTCAGCCTCTGAGCCGGACACCGACAGCAAATCAGCCATTCCCGGAGGGGTCCCAGGCTGAACCACAACATGAAGAATCCAGAACTATAAGAGGAAACAGTGGACTTAGTTCTTGCAATAAGGGAGTTGTGATTAAGTTTTTATTAGCAGCACATATTCCTCCTGCTGCATTTAATTTGTGTAGGACTACATTTTATCTGCTTCCTGCAGTAAGAAGCAAAGTATAGGTGGTTTTTTAAAAAAAAAAAACAGAAAAAGTTTCCATCTGGAGAGGGTCAGAAATCTCAGTGATAGTTTATAAAGTTTGCACAAATGTTCCCACAGCTGGGAAACCATGAATTCATTGGCAGTGGCAATTTTTAAAAGCTAAAATTTGCAACTATGCCTTTCTCTAGTCACACGAGAGACATTCGTGTGAGCATTAAAACTAAGATGGATTACACAAATTTCCTTTTACCTGCATGGGTAGAAATGTATGCAACCTGAAGATTTAAATTCCAGTACAGTATGCAAATTAGCTACTTGAAATCTGGTGAATGCTACTTTATATATATACAGTATTATTAGAGATGTAAAAATGTACCATTCTCGATATACAACTTTATGGGGGAACTCTGGGAAGTTCTACTTCAAGATCACTTTTGACAATTCCAGGGATGTTTCTCCCTGCAGAAGTAAATAAAACTAGTTGTATTCTGGTTCTCTTGATAGGATCTGAATGAAGGTCTACACTGTTGCTTCTGATAAAGAAAAGGCTATTGGATAGACAATGGTGTCCTGATTGGCTAAGAAAATATACTTTCTCCATTCAAAGTTACATCGATCAGCTGAAATAAAATCTTAGGCTGCCTGATGAACATGATAGGAACTGAGCAGAGTCACTTTGATAAATGATTGTTAGTTGGAAGGGAAAGTAAAGACTCCTTAAGTGTCCCAGAGCAAATCTGGAGAAGATTTCCAAGGAGAGTTGCGAGTTTAAATATAGGCCAGACTGAAAGGGACATTTTCTATTTTGTGCAGATTGATTTTTAGAAGATAAAGTGATGGAAAGGGTTTTATCAGCCACAGAGTACGGAAGCCACTGCCAATTTGAGTGGGAGAGAATTCCATTTGGTATCTTTGCCTGTCATTTATTTTTTAAACATAAAACAGCGTAGTTTATAGGAATGTGTCAAACCATTATTGTAGTGTGGTTCATATATAGATTATTATCATGATGGCTACGGGGATGGTCAGGTGTGCAGAACTGGTAGAAATAAATTGATTTTTTTTTCTTTTTTCCCTTCTGGACTCTGGGTATATTTTTCCTATCATAGTAAATGATGTTGAATGTGTATAATTTTAGAGGAGGTGTATGTGCGTGTGTGTGTATACAGTGTTCCCTCGATTTTCGTAGGTTCGAACTTCGCGAATAGCCTATACCACAGTTTTTCAAAAAATATTAATTAAAAAATACTTCGCCGTTTTTTTCCTATACCACGGTTTTTCCCACCCAATGATGTCATATGTCATTGCCAAATTAATAATTTTTGCAAATAAATGACAAAAAAAAAATTATTGCTAATAAATAATTACGTTTATAAATATCAGGATCACTAAATGTCTTATTTAATGGTGAGTTCCAGTAATAATGGTGAGTAAATGGTTGTTTAGGGAATGGGAAATGGTAATTTAGGGGTTTAAAGTCTTAAGGGAAGGCTTGTGATACTGTCCATAGCCAAAAATGGTGTATTTACTTCCGCATCTCTACTTCGCGGAAATTCGATTTTCGTGGGCGGTCTCGGAACGCATCCCCCGCGGAAATCGAGGGAACACTGTATATACACGTGCAGTTTATATAGTAGACAAGGTGTATTTTTGTATTCCTGTGTGTAATATGTATGTACACATATGGCATATCTACATAGAATTAAGTAGTATATTTTGGATGTTCAGTAATAGTAAATAGATAGGGAAATTGTATCTCTTTTAAGGCGAGGAGAGGCCAGGCACCCTAACCCTTGATGTGAGTGACGTCAAGTTGGCCACCTTTAAGCCAGTCACATGACCTTTATGCCACCCTCAGTCACATGATTGTCAAGCCACTCCCATCTGGTCACATGGCTGGCAAGCCACATCCACAGAATAAGCCATGCCCAGAGTGTGGGAGTAAATTTTTTTGCAGCACTTTATTGTTTATTATAGAACATTTAAGGTACATAAAAGTCAAGAGGGACAAAAAATATTTTTTGCCATTAGGTTAACTTCTCAGCAGGCTCAGAAATTGGGTGGTGGTGCTAAGGCAGTGGAAAACAATGTGATCTGAGTTTTAAATTAGACTTTCGCAGCTTGGTTGAAAGTGAACATAGATGTATGGGTTAACAAAACAAGCATAAGTGGAATTGGCCCTCTAAAAAATCACAATGAGGATATTTCACAGGTTATAAAACCTCTGTCTTTGATCCAATTTGAAGGTAGTGAAAGCGAACCTATGGCATGAGTGTCACAGGTGGCATGTGGAGCCATATTTGCTGGCACGCAAGCCATTGCCCTAGCTCAGCTCCACATGTGTGTGCTGGCCAGCTGATTTTTGGCTTGCACAGAGGCCTTGGGATGGCATTTTTGGCTTCCAGAGAGCCTCCAGGGGGATGGGGAGGATGTTTCAACCCTCCCCTGGCTCTAGGGAAGCCTTTGAAGCCCAGGGAGGGTGAAACACAAGTCTACTAGGCCCACCAGAAGTTGGGAACAGGCCATTTCCGGCCTCCAGGGGGCAGGGGAAGCTGTTTTCGCCCTCCCCAGGCATTGAATTATGAGTGTGGACACTCACGCATGTGCAATAGTGCATGCCCACGCTCTTTTGGCACCCGAGGGAAAAAAGGTTTACTATCCCTGCTACAGGTTCTCCTGCTGGAGCAGGAGGATGAAATAGAAGACCTCAAAGGTCCCTTCCAACTCATTCATTCTATATGTATCTATTAGTGTGACTCCTGGTAGTTTTACCCTATCACTCCTTGTGTTTGAGTATATACACACTTATACACAACCTTGAGTTCCTGGGAAAAAAGTAAGATACAAACTCCCTAAACTACATTAAACAAGCACCTCAAAGCAGCAACTGCCTCTTGATGTTGGATATGTTGTTAAGAATTGTAGTTGTAAGATATGTATAATTAGAGGAGAAGAAAGGAGAGAAAGTGGCATTTTCTACAGCAAAGCGAAGTTTAAAAAAATCTAAAGACTATGGAGTAACCTTTGAGGGTGAATAATGATTCAACTTTCACTGAGGCTATGAAAGATTAAAAAGAGGAGAGAATAGGCAGGTTCAAAAACAACACCCTTCTACACAACAATTATAACATCGTGGCTAACAAGCTTTAGAAATAAGAAGCAATTATGTTTCCCTTGCTCCTCTGTTAAAACCTTATTTTCATAACCTCCTGTAACCAAAAAGTAGCAAGCCTTCCACCTCTAATTGGAATTTTTACAATGAGATGCTAGACTCTTGGTGACGATGAGCCATTACTTACACAATGTAATTGTTAGACTGCTGACATTTAAAGGAGGGGGCATTGCTCACAATTAACGATTAATTTAAGGACTATTTTCACATTACTCCCTGAGATATAGTAAGAGAACAATGGACAGCCATCACTACCACAGTATTGATGCATTGAATTTCGAACACCACTCTCAAATCAAAGAGAGAAACAAAATTCTATCACCCTGTCAAGAAGATGGGGAGGAACAAATTGCAAATTAATGTGGCAAAGTTTCGGCCTGAAAGTTACTTGAATGAATAAAATATGTTAAGAAAAAAAAATTAAAGAGCTTTGTAAATGTCATTTATCAGACAGAATACTGAAGGATAAATAATGCAGTACTGGGAACAAAGGCTACCAAGAGAACACAAAGGATAGAAACACATGCGAAGGGTAACTATAGAACTACATTTGGGGAATCATATTGAAGTTTATCTAAAGTTTAAAGTGAATTTGTGGAAGCGCCATTGACTTCCAATGAGATGTCTTTAGAAGGGTGTTCAGTCTCCATTATTCTGTAACAAGTATGCCCTACGTCCATCCTGGCTAGGGATTATTGGAAGTGGACATATAATAATACGGAGGATACAAAGTAGGAGATACCATACATAGGTTTGGTTGATAAATATGGAACATTTCTGGATGCAAATGCCTGGGAATATTGATCACTGGTCTTTAGTGGTGGGCAAAAGCCACAACTAATAATCTGTAATGATGGAACAAAATATTACTACGTTGAGAAATAGCCTTCTAAGAGGAAAGAGAATAAAATAAGTAAATAGAGACATGAGCCCTGTTTTGCTATGGAGTTCTCAGTCATCCTTCTCAGTCATCCAGGTCCTGGTTGTCCCAAAGGTACTTTTTCAAGTTGGTCTTTCTTCGTTTTTCCTTGAAGATGTTTCACTTTTCATCCAAGAAGCTTCTTTAGAACTTTTTCTTCTTCATCTGAAGAAGCTTCTTAAATGAGAAGTGAAAGGTCTTCAAGGAAAACAAAGAAAGGCCAGTTGTGTCTTGAAAAAGCACCTAAAACACAATTTGAGTATTGCCCACAAGATCATATGCTGCAACGTCCTACTGGTCAATGACTACTTCAGCTTCAACCACAATAACACAAGAGCACGCAACAGATTCAAACTTAATACAAACAGCTCCAAACTTGACTGCAAAAAATATGATTTCATCAATCGAGTTATCGAAGTGTGGAACTCATTACCGGACTCAATTGTGTCAACCCCTAACCCCCAACGCTTGTCCCTTAGACTCTCCACGATTGACCTCTCCAGGTTCCTAAGAGGCCAGTAAAGGGCGTACATAAGTGCACTGGTGTGCCTTTCGTCCCCTGTCCAATTGTCTTTCCTTTCTTTCACCTATCTTATATATTCTCTTCCTTTCATATATCATCTCCTCTAAGTTCACTTTCACCCTCATTTACATTATCACATGTCTATTTTTCTCCTTATGTATTTGTGTATTGGACAAATGAATAAATAAAATAAATAGTAACTTTGGCTCAATCTTGTTTTTATAAAAAATGGAGGTGAAAGTTAACTTTATAGCCCTATTTATCATACATTGGTTTTTCTTCAATTTCAATAAAAGTGTATACATTTTGGCATTTACATGTTCATCATGTGTAGACAGCTGAGCTACTGCTCTACTGCTCCATTTCAAATGTCCTATTATCTGCCTTAAATCTTTCTTTTAACCATGCATATGAAAACCTTTGAAAACCCGTTTCTTTTTCTAACTCTCAAAAAATGTTTCTTTACCTTCTGTTTCTTTCCTGTAAAATGCTTCTGGTGCTAAGACCCATAAAAGCATTTCAGGTACAGTCTGAGTTTACATATGTTCCATGTAATGGCACGTGTAATATAATCTTTAAAAAATACATAAATCTTAACTTTATCATACCATAGAAAACCATGCTGTTAGAACCTCAAATCATGCCCTTCTAATTCTAAAATTCTTTTATTTCTTAGCAGAGCCCATTCTTTCACTAAAACTAAGCAACAGGTTGCAAAATGCAATTTCAAAGCAAGCAATCCCAATCCCCCTCATTCCTATGCATTGTGAAATAATTTACATTTAACCCTTGGGCAGTGGGGAATTCAATTTTTTTTCTACCGATTTTGCGGGCGTGGCTTTGTGGGCATGGCAGGGGAAGGATACTGCCAAATCTCCATTCCCACCCCATTCTGGGCCAACCAGAGGTGGTATATGCCGGTTCTCTGAACTACTCAAAATTTCCACTACCGGTTCTTCAGAACATGTCAGAACCTGCTGGATTTCACCCCTGCTCTTGGGATTTTTCCTCCTTGCCTATATAAACTTATATATGTCTTTCTGCTATTGTTTAAATGATACGGCAGTTGTCAGAATAGGTATGCAGTGATCCCCCGCTCGTTGCGAGGATTCCGTTCCAGGACCCCCCGCAACAAGCGGGTTTTCGCGAAGTAGCGCTGCGGAAGTAAAAACACCATCTGCGCATGTGCAGATGGTGTTTTTACTCCCACAGTGCTAGCGAGGAACCGAAGATTGGGGGCGGCGCGGCTGTTTGCCGCCGGCATGGGGGGCTTCCTAGCAGCCCCCCAAACCCGGGTTGGGGGTCCGGGGGGTGCTGGCAAGCCCCCCATGCCGGCGGCGACATTTTAAAATAGCCGTGCCGTCCCCAATCTTCGGCTCCTCCGCGCTGGCTCTCGGCGCTTTCGAGCTGAGTCCGGGAGCGAATTCTCTTCCAGACTCAGCTCAAAAGCGCCGATAGCCAGCGCTAGCGAGCGGCTCCTCCGCGCTGGCTATCGGCGCTTTCGAGCTGAGTCCGGGAGCGAATTCTCTTCCGGACTCAGCTCAAAAGCGCCGATAGCCAGCGCTAGCGAACGGCTCCTCCGCGCTGGCTATCGGCGCTTTCGAGCTGAGTCCGGGAGCGAATTCTCTTCCGGACTCAGCTCAAAAGCGCCAATAGCCAGTGCTAGCGAACGGCTCCTCCACGCTGGCTCTCCGCGCTTTCGAGCTGAGTCCTGGAGCGAATTCGCTTCAGGACTCAGCTCGAAAGCGGCGAGAATGAACCGCGTGGGCGGGCGAAGGGCGGGCGGCAGCGAGGAGTTTGCGTGGGCGGTGGGGAAACTCCTCGCTGACGCCAGCAAGAGGGGGAAGACCCAGGGAAGCCGGTTGCCATCTACGCATGCGTGCCCATAGAAAAAACGGGCACGCATGCGTAGATGGTATTTTGACTTCCAGGTTGAAAAATAACGAAGTACCCTGTTCGCAATGGTTGGGGACGCAATAAACGGGGGATCACTGTGGTTTGAAAAAAAACATCTGGCGTCTTCTCCATGAACCTCTCTTCTAAGTCTTAAGCAAAATTCATTGGCTCTTGATTCCAGGAATTGAGTGCAAGTTCTTTTCCATCTCTGTGTATTATTTTGGTTTTATATTCTGAAATTTCCAGTTTCCCATTAATTTGTTAAACTTCTCTAGTAAGATGCCCTGTAGGCTTCTGAAAGTGAAATTTTTATAAGGTTTGATTGCCTGGACCCAAGGAACATTTAGGAGCAAAATGCCATCACTACTTCTCAATAGAAGCAAAATTAACTATGAACGAAAGCAAACTTGCTTGATTAAAATAGGTTCCAAGAGAAAACACATGCATTTTCTCCTAAGGTTAGCACAGCAATCTATTTGCAACACGATGGTGTTTCTGTTTTTTTTCTTCTTGAGTTTATAACATTTGGATTCCTTGCGTGTATGTTTGGATGACTTAAACACAATACAATTGTGTCTAGGGAGGGGAAGAGCCATAACATATATCATTTGAGTATTGAACTAGTAATTTAGTTGACCTCCCTGAACTACTGTCTAGCCACGTGTAAAATTGGGTGCATAGAAGTAATCTAAACAATACAAAATTATTCTAGAAAACAGAGAATTGATGCTCACCCCTTCCATTATTATTTCAGGAATGCAGGTTTTAAAAAAAGAGCCGTCTATGGTAAAAAAATAAATATGTTCACATTGTTATTTAATGAGTTCCTAAGCCATTTTAATATCTATTACAGAGATTGTTCTATATTCTCGTGTGCTACCTACTCTTTCAAGAAAAAAATAAAGCCGTGCTTCATGAAGACAATGCAAAGAAAGATAATTTCTCCTTAACTAGACATTTGTTTAATGATTCCGCTCTAATCAGTATTCTGATGAATCCCAAGTTTTCTTTAAAACTTTTCAATTTTCATTTAATAAGAAAATCTGTAAAAACGAACAAATTTAGACTATTTTCCTTGTAACTAAAGGTCTTAGAAAATTGTGCCTATCTCGCGATCTTGTGCTTTTTCATCTACATATTGAAAACCCAATAGATTTCACCTCTTGTATTCCAAATATCTTATATTTAGATAGCTAATGGCTAAGCTAGAAATTAATTCCAATGCTTGGCCATTCTGAGTGACATTGCCTTAAAAATGATCACTGATTCCTCTGTGGAACAAGAATTTTCTGTATTGAGTTTTATTCACCAAGCTTACACAACTCAACATTTTGCCCACCGGCAGAATTCTACTAATCATTAGTTAGTCTACTAGCTGGTGGTACTATAAATATCTTGCTGTGGCATTCAGAATATATATGGCAGTGATGGCGAACCTATGGCATGGATGCCACAGATGGCACATGGAGCCAAATCTGCTGGCATGCAAGCTTTGCCTTAGATCAGCTCCAACGTACATGTGTGTGCTGATCAGCTGATTTTTGGCTCGCATAGAGGCTCTGGGAGGTTGTTTTTGGCTTCCAGGGAGCCTCTGGGGGGGGGGCATTTTTACCCTCCACCAGCTCCAGGGAAACCTTTGGAGCCTGGAGAAGGTGAAACATGAGCCTACTGGGCCCACCAGAAGTTGGGAAACAGGCCGTTTCTGGCCTCCAGAGGGCCTCCGGGTGGCAGGGGAAGCTGTTTTCACCCTTCCCAGGCATTGGATTATGGGTGCACAATTCACAATAGTGCAAACCCACACTCTTTTGGCACCCAAGGAAAAAAAGGTTCACCATCATTGATATATGGTATTCTGGCTTTGATTTTCTAAGCCCAATTCATAAATTCCTTCATTTGCAGAAACTATTGGAGGTGCAACTTACTAGCTGAAGAAGTTCAGGAGTTTGACCAATTTGCTGTGTTGTTCCAAAACAGTATCTTACTGAGATACAATGAGTTCACTCAGTAGAAAGCAGCTTCTTAAGTCGCTGTCCATGGTACTGTTAACACTCCCATCCTGGGCCTGCTTATATGGACCATTGACCACAGGATTCTTGGTCTGCAAAGCATTAGCCGTAATTCAGTAGCAAAATAATGCTTTGCCCACAAAATAACCCATATGTAGTCCTCAGCATCTTTAGTTTAGAATACTCAAGCGTCTATCAATTGCAAATATATCCACTGAATAGCTACTGGCAGTCAGAATATATTGTTCCCCTGTATTCTTAATGTCCCATCTCCAACTGATACTGCTTTCAGATCATTGATTTCTTGATGAAAGAGGAAGAACTTTTCTATGGCCTGCTGGAGAAAAACACAGCCCCCCCCCCCCCCACTGTTTCATCTGTCCAGCCAAGAATAGAATATTGTTCTCCAGTTGCCCTTAATACTGGAAAAACAGTTCTGGTTCCTACTGATCTGTTAACGGTATAGAAAATTTGTGGTAAGCCCAATCTCCCCCATAAATGTTGATGCATATGGGTCGCCCACTCTTGTGTTGGAGGTAATGATTTATTTGCTTCTCCTCTGATTACCTACAATATAATCAAAACCATGATGAAAAAGAAAGAACAAGATTTTTATTTAAAAAAATAATTTTATTGAATTTTAAATTTAAAAGACAAACAATACAAAAAAAGCAAAAATAAACACAACAAATACATAACAACAATGAACAAAAATATAAATATAAAGTTTTAAAAAACTTGCATCCCTTAGTCGATGTATCAATATTTAAATTTTAGCCTTAGGGTATTCTTAAGTTACGGCTATTTTTATCGACTTATTTATTTATTTATTTATTTATTTATTTACTTACTTACTTACTTACTTACTTACTTACTTACTTACTTACTTATTTATTAGATTTGTATGCCGCCCCTCTCCGTAGACTCGGGGTGGCTAACAACAGTAAAAAGACAATATGAACAAATCGATGTACAGTGATCCCTCGAGTTTCGCGATCTCGATCTTCGCGAAACGCTATATTGCGATTTTTAAAAAAATATTAATTAAAAAAACCCCCACTTCCGCGTTTGGCTTCGGGAGTCAGGTGGGAAGCGGTGCGACTGTTTTAAAAGGTCGCAGCCGGCCTGGGGGGCTTCCCAGCACCCCCCTAACCTCCAACCCGGGTTCGGGGGGGTGCTGGGAAGCCCCCCAGGCCGGCTGCGACCTTTTAAAACAGCTGCGCCGCTTCCAAGCTGAGTCCTGAAGCCAAACGCGGAAGTTCACCTTTGGCGTTTGGCTTCAGGACTCAGCTTGGAAGCGGCGCGGCTGTTTTAAAAGGTCGCAGCCGGCCTGGGGGGCTTCCCAGCACCCCCCCTAACCCCCAACATGGGTCTTCCCGGCCGCCCACGCAAAGGGGAAACCCCGGCTCCTCGCTGATGCCTGCCGCTCGCCCGCCCGCCAGCAAGAGGGGGAAGACCCAGGGAAGGTTCCTTCGGCCGCCCAGCAGCTGATCTGCTCGGTAGCGCAGCAGCAGCGAGGAGCCGAATCGGGTTTCCCCTTTGCGTGGGTGGCGGGGAACGCAAACTCCACCATCTACGCATGCGCGGCCATAGAAAAAAAGGGCGCGCATGCGCAGATGGTGTTTTTACTTCCGCAACCCTACATCGTGAAAAATCGATTATCGTGAGGGGTCTTGGAACGGAACCCTCGCGATAATAGAGGGATCACTGTATCAATATTTAAATTTTACCTTTAGGGTATTCTTACAGCTATTTCTATCGACATATTTATTTATTTGTTTGTTTGTTTGTTTGTATGCCGCCCTTCTCCGTAGACTCGGGGTGGCTAACAACAGTAAAAAGACAATATGAACAAATCTAATATTAAAAGTAATGTAAAAAAAACCCAATTTAAGAAACCAATCATACATACAGACATACTATGCATAAATTTTATAAGCCTAGGGGAAGGGAATATCTCAATTCCCCCATGCCTGACGACAGAGGTGGGTTTTAAAGAGCTTACGAAAGGAAAGGAGGGTGGGGGCAACTCTGATATCTGGAGGGAGTTGGTTTCAGATGGTCGGGGCCACCACAGAGAAGGCTCTTCCCCTGGGTCCCACCAAATGAGATTGTTTAGTTGATGGGCCCCGGAGAAGGCCAACTCTGTGGGACCTAACCGGTCGCTGGGATTCGTGCGGCAGAAGACGGTCCCGGAGATATTCTGGTTCGATGCCATGAAGGGCTTTATAGGTCATAACCAACACTTTGAATTGTGACCAGAAACCGATCGGCAACCAATGCAGACTGCAGAGTGTTGGTGTGACATGGGCATATTTAGGAAGGCCCATGATAGCTCTCGCAGCTGCATTCTGTACGATCTGAAGTTTCCGAACACTTTTCAAAGGTAGCCCCATGTAGAGAGCGTCACAGTAGTCGAGCCTCGAGGTGATATTGGTTGTCTATATTAAAGAAAGAACAAGAATTTCAATATTCATCTTGGTTGTAAAAAAAAAAAAGGAAATGGATGAGAGGTGGGTTCGAAATAATTTTGCTGCCAGTTCACGCATGATGTTTCTGCACATGTGCAGAAGAATCCTGGATGGGTAGGTGGAGCCTCCCGCCACTGGTGCAACCTGTTCTAAGAACCAGTCCGAAGTGGGAGCAACCCACGATCTGCAGAGATTAGGCAGAGTTTGAGCAGAATCTACCGCAACCGTTTAACTATTGTGCTTCTTCCCCCACCCCAATCGTTAAAAATTCCCTGCATTTGGTCTGACAAAAATCAGATGTCTGTATGTATTATCAATATCTAGTGTATTTATTAAAATAATGCAGAATGTAGCTGAATCTATGCTGATGTATGGTTCCTGCTGATATGAGGGGAATGACAAATGTACTTTTCAGTGCTTTAGCCAATGATATCCCATTTCAGTAAATGCTTCATACAAAAGCAGAATGCAGCCAGAATTCTAAATTGAAGGAGAATGAATAAGGGGAAAAAAAATACTGTTTACTGCAGATATGAGTGCTATGAATATTATTTTACCAATAGGGAGCTGCCATTCAGGTATTCAGACCGGCAAATTTTCTTGTAACAGCATTGTATTGAATCCCCGATGCCTATTTGCTTTCTCCTTCAAATAGGTGGAATGGGACCTTATCTAATCTTCATTCTCCTACTGGCCTTTGATGCTAACTTATCCCAAAGCAACAATGACTTTAGTCAAAGCACCCGAGGCTGGTTTGGCTCTTTCCTCAGTCCTAATATGGGGGAGGTTACAAGATGCAAACATGAACCTCTCCCAGCTCAACCCACCTCACAAGATCGTTGTTGTGGGGAAAACAGAAGGAGGAAGGAGTATTGTGTAACAGAGTAACACAGGTCTACTCCAACCCCCTGCTCAACCAGGAGATCCTATGTCATTCGGGACAAATTATGGTCCAATCTCTTATTTATTTATTTTTATTTTATTTATTCATTTTATTTATTCATTTGTCCAATACACAAATACATAGGAAGAAAAATAGACATGTTGTAATATATATAAGGGTAAAAGTGAACTTAGAGGAGAGGATATATGAAAGAAAGAGAATATATATGATAAGTGAGAGAAAGGAACAGGGGACGAAAGGCACACCAGTGCACTTATGTACGCCCCTTACTGGCCTCTTAGGAACCTGGAGAGGTCAATCGTGGAGAGTCTAAGGGAGAAATGTTGGGGGTTAGGGGTTGACAGAATTGTAGTGAGTTCCATGCTTTGATAACTCGATTGTTGAAATCATATTTTTTACAGTCAAGTCTTCTTAAAAACCTCTAGAGATGGAGCACCCACAACTTCGAAAGGCAACTTGTTGCACTAGTTAATCGTTCTCACTATCAGGAAATTTCTTTAGTTCTAGATTGCTTCTCTCCTTGATTACTTTCCATCCATTGGTTTTTGTCTCACCTTCGGGTGTGTTGGAGAATAGCTTGACTTCCTCTTGTTTTGTGGCAGCCCCTCAAATATTGGAACACTGCTATCATGTCACCCCTAGTCCTTCTTTTCACTAGACAAGCCATACCCAATTGGAAATATCTCAAGGTGGCAAAGATATGCTTGCGACCTTCAGTTACTTGTAAAAATAATGCAGATAAAAATAATTCTAATTTAAAATTAATTTTTAATTTAAAAAAAGCCTAAAATAATAAAATAAATGAATAATTGTTTCAAAAGAGCTCCCTGATAATCTCCAGAATGAGACAGAATGTGAATTCCTTTTTGTTTACATGAATATCTAAATTGCTAAACCAGCTTGGAACTCTACTCTTTAGTTCTACCAAAGTTCTACCATTTATACTATCGGGATGGTCCTTCGGCTGGTTTAGGCTCTTGAATCTCACGTTTTCCTAAATTTTAGTTATTTGAACCAAGGTTGCTAATATCAAGCACTAAAAGTGAAGTTGAGCACCAGGAAGCCTCAGTCTTGATCCAAAAATTAAGACTTAACACCAACAAGAATGTTCAAGCTTCAGACCAAAATGTACCAACAGAACTTTTAAAGCTTAGCATTCATCTGATAATTTACTAAACTGTAACCCCAAAGGATGAGAGAGAATGATTAAAAAAAAACCCCAACAACACTGAAATATCAATCCATCTGAAAGACTGTGCACAGGCTTAAATAAAAGCCACTAATGAATTTGTACCTGCAGCAGAAGGCACAACCTATTTAAAGATATGTAAACTTGTAAAAATAAGCTTTTTGCATCATTAGTCATAAATAGCTACGTGGTAATGATGTTTACTACATTGACCTCATGTAATACTGAGCACCACCTGTTAAGCTAAATAGATCCATAAGGGAGGCTACCTGGAATTCCTATTCATCCTGCCTTCAGTTAGATCGTGAAAAGGCCAATTATTAAGCATTAAAAAAGCAAGATGCCACATAAAGAAATTCAGTCAGAAAACCTTGGGAAGCAGGAAAAGATGAAGAGCATTCTGAACACTGGAAAAGATGATCTGGATTTAATTTGTTTCTTATTTGCTTTCATATTTATTTAGCTAACAGAATGAATCAGTACTGCCTAAAAGAGGAACCCAAGAGTTATTTGGACATGTTTATTTATTCAAAATGTAATATACATAACGTGTATTCATCTTTGGATATTCTAGTTTATTCCGTTCTGTTCTTATGGCTCATGTTAAATGCATGACGCTGGGTGTAGAACTATACAAAGGTTTAACAGTAACAAAACAATGCACATAAGATCATCTATGGCAAAGAACATCTTCATTTACTTTTGAAATGGTTGCTGTTTTAAGACGTTACTTGACCCAGATAGTACTTAATGTATTCATGCAAAAGGTTCCAATATAATCCATGAAATTGATAGCTTGGTTAAAGTAAAGAGAGCTAAGCATGCCATGAAAGGGTATCACATTTTTATTGAATATGAAACCAAACATGGAATGGAATGGAATGGAATGGGCCCCAGGGGAAGAGCCTTCTCTGTGGCGGCACCGACTCTCTTGAACCAGCTCCCCCTAGAGATTAGAACTGCCCCTACCCTCCTTGCCTTTCGTAAACTGCTCAAAACCCACCTTTGTCGTCAGGCATGGGGGAACTGAGATATCTCGCCCGGGCCTAGACAATTTATGTATGGTATGTTTGTATGTATGTCTGCTTAATAATGGGGTTTTTAAAAAATATTTTAAATTGTAAATTATTAGATTTGTTATTAACTGTTTTATTGTGTTGTGAGCCGCCCCGAGTCTATGGAGAGGGGCGGCATACAAATCTAATAAATAATGATGATGATGATGATGATGATGATGATGATGGAATGGAATGGAATAGAATAGAATAGAATAGAATAGAATAGAATAGAATACGGAAGGGAACTTTGGAGGTCTTCCAGTCCAACCCCTTACTTTGGCAGGAAACTGTACACCAAATGGTTGTCCAATCTCTTCTTCAAAACTTCCAGTGTTGGAGCATTCATAACTTCTGGAGGCAAGTTGCTCCACTGATCAATTATTCTTTCAGGAAATTTATCCTTAGTTTTAGGTTGCTTCTCTTCTCTTCTTAGTTTTAGGTTGCTTCTTGTCCTACCTACCCTCAGGAGAATAGCTTGACTCCCTCTTCTCTGTGGCAGCCCCTGAGATATTGGAACATGGCTATCATGTCACCCCTCGTCCTTCTTTTCATCAAACTAGACACACCAAGTTCCAGCAACCGTTCTTTATATGTTTTACCTTCCAATCCCCTAATCATCTTTTCTCTGCACTCTTTATAGAGTCTCGGGATCCTTTTTACCTTACAGTATGAAGTGATCAGCTCCCCCCGGAGATTCGCACTGCCCCCACCCTCCTTGCCTTCCAAAAGAGTTTAAAAACTCGTCTTTTGCTGCCAGGCTTGGGGGTTTTAAATCTCCCCCCCACCAATGAATGTTTTCAGTATGATTGTTGAATTATTGGTATTGATAGCTTTTTTTAAATTAGAATTTTAATGACTGTTTTAATGCATTATTAATTGGATTGATATTATTATTCTTTGTTTTTTGTACATGCTCTGAGCCGCCCCAAGTTCATGGAGAGGGGCGGCATACAAATCCAATTAAATAAATAAATAATAACATGAGAAAACACTACTGAACGGGTCCAAAGACGGGCTACAAGAATGGTGGAAGGTCTTAAGTATAAAATGTATCAGGAAAGACTTCATGAACTCAATCTGTATAGTCTGGAGGACAGAAGGAAAAGGGGGGACATGATCGAAACATTTAAATATGTTAAAGGGTTAAATAAGGTTCAGGAGGGAAGTGGTCTTAATAGGAAAGGGAACACAAGAATAAGGGGACACAATCTGAAGTTAGTTGGGGGAAAGATCAAAGGCAACATGAGAAAATATTATTTTACTGAAAGAGTAGTAGAACAAACTTCCAGCAGACGTGGTTGGTAAATCCACAGTAACTGAATTTAAACAGGCCTGGGATAAACATATATCCATTGTAAGATAAAATACAGGAAATAGTATAAGGGCAGACTAGATGGACCATGAGGTCTTTTTCTGCCGTCAGTCTTCTATGTTTCTATGTTTCTATGATGAATATGAGCCACATCTGAGCTATACACATGGCCTGTGTCAGAAGAGAAGGCATAGAGGAAAACTGAATCTGAGTTCTGCTTAAGCCAGCATCCTCCACACCCTGCATTGCATAGTAGATATTGATTAGGTGCAGTACAAAACAATATTTATATCACGTAGCAATGCACTAAAGTCAACAAAAGCAAAGTCAATGTATGTTGACTGCTGTTACAAAGATAAAAATAACAATTTCTCAAGACTTAACCTATTAATTCTTTACTTTTAAATACAGGTCAGAAATAAGTTGAGAGACTCTGTTAGCATTGTGAAGGCTGATATACAGTAGACACATTAGATGTATACTTTATCATTTACCGGTAGGCACAGAAAGTGCTTGGAGACGAGTGAACGATCAGAGACCAAAAGCTATGAATGATCGTTGGTCTGAACAGAAAGCCAAATGAATGGCAGGATCAATAGGCAAATCCAATTATGAGGGGGACAAACAACTAAAACTCTAGAACTTAAAAATCTACAGTACTTGATTCAATAAGTCTGCATCAATAGAGGAAGCCCTTTTATCCTACTTCAAACCCAAGTGGGCATAACAATGTATTCTCCACTTATATTCTCTCTTCCATATGCACATACACAACTGTCCTTCTGTCTAGTTGTTCAGGCGTGCAGTGTCCCACACAGTTTTTGCTAGCTTCAGAATCATACCATGACTTTGTATTGGACTGGACTGGACTGGACTGGACTGGACTGGACTGGACTGGACTGGACTGGACTAGACTAGACTAGAACAGAACAGAACAGAACAGAACAGGTTTCTTGGGCAAGCATGATTGGGCACATAAGGAATTTGTATTTGGTGCATAACTCTCAATGTATATAAAATACATTCATCAAGAATCATAAGATACAACACTTAGTGATAGTCATAGGATACTAAATAAGCAATCAAAATTATACTAAGAAACTAAATAAAACAATATAAATTGTAAAGATACAAGCAAATAGGTTATAGTCATAAGTAGAAAGGAAATAATGATGAGAAGAAGAATATTAATACAGTCTTAGTAAATTGTTTGACAATGTCTATTCTTTCTCTGATATATTTTACTATGAGTATATCTTCTACAACCTTCATTGTGTATTGGACAAAATAAATAAATAAAATAAAAATAAATTAGTTGTTCAGTAGAGTGTTGGCATTTGAAAAAATGCCCTTGTGTCTTGTTGTTCTGGTGTGCAGTGCCCTACAGTGTTGTTTTGAGGGTAGAAGTTGAAACAATTTATGTCCAGGATGTGAGGGGTCTGTAGATATTTTCACAGCCCTCTTTTTGACTCATGCAATAGTCCTTAATGGAAGGTAACTTGCTAGCAATTGTTTTTCTGCCATTCTTACTATCCATTGAAGTCTGTGTCTTTCTTATTTGGTTGCAGAGCCAGAGCAGACAGTTTTAGAGGTACAGATGGTATTTCATAGTGATAGCTGCAGCGAAAGGTAGATGGGTTTAACAATCCACTTGGGAAGGGATTTTCAGTGGATGCATCAAGCTTGTTCAAGGTTTAAGACTCTTTGTCTTTTAAGTGTTCCTAGCTTCTAAGAAGGCCAGGGATACAAAATTGGGCTCCCAACAATACTAGGCATTTCAGGAAGACATAAAAGAGACACTCACTACAATGAAGCTTCTGAGATTGTGAGCATAGAACAACATTTTTTTTTCAGGAATAGCAAAGAGAAGACTTACATCGACAAGGATTCTTGTAATTCATTGCAAACAGCTCCCTCTTCAATTGCCTGAAATATTTCAAATAGTTTGAGATTCCTCCTTCTTCTCTATGCTGAATATACAATAGGCAGTAATCCAATCCAATGGAATGTCAGCCACCGCCCTAATTGTCAGCATTCATCTTATTCATTTGTATTAAACAGTATTTTAATCTAAAGCTTCTGCTTGTAAACGTGTTGGCAGTGTCTGGTTTATCCCCAAGGCAGATTTGGCATTTTCCTATCAAGGATTTTTACATTCTCTGTAAAGGTAGACACATATGTGCTAGTCATTCCTGACTCTAGGGGGTGGTGTGCATCACCATTTCTAAGCTGAAGAGCCAGTGCTTTCTGAAGACTTCTCCGTGGTCATGTGGCCAGCATGACTCTATTCCAAAGGTGCACAGAATGCTGTTGCCTTCCCACCAAAAGTGGTCCCTATTTTTCTTCTTGCATTTTTTACATGCTTTCGAACTGCTTGGTTGGCAGGAGCTGGGACAAGTAACGAGAGCTTGTTCCGTTACGTGGCGCTAGGGATTCGAACCGCCGAACTGCAGATCTTTCTGATTGACAAGCTCAGCGTCTTAGTCACTGAGCCACCGCGTCCCTTAACATTCTCTGCAGGAGACGTTATGTCTAAAGGAGATTACACAAAGCCACCACATAGGTTTTCAAAGCTATTTATTTATTTATTTATTTATTTATTTATTTATTTATTTATTTATTTATTTATTTATTTATTTATTTATTTATTTATTTACTTACTTACTTACTTACTTACTTACTTACTTACTTACTTACTTACTTACTTACTTACTTACCTACCTACCTACCTACCTACCTACCTACCTATCTATCTATCTATTTAATTTGTATCCGCCCCTCTCCGCAGACTCGGATTTAAGATTAAAAGTTTTCACATCCATGCAAAACACACTTCTATTATTCATGTGAATAGAGAATTCACACTACCACGCATGTGAGGATGGATGATAACACTTAACTCAAATGCCATCATCATGCCTGGTTTTATTCCAACCAAAGGTCTCTGGATATCTAGATCATTTGTTGTTTAATCACTAAGTCATGTCTGACTCCTCATGGCCAGGCCCTCCTGTCCTCTCCTATCTCCCATATTTTGTCCAAATTTATGCTTGTTGCGTTGATGAGTCCATCTAACCAGCTCATCTGCTTTCCTTTTTGCCTTCAATCTTTCCCAAATCAAGGTCTTTTCCCAATGAGTCCTGTCTTCTCATTTGGTGGCCAAAATATTTGAGCTTCAATACCTGCCCTTCCAAAGGGCTCAGGTCAGAGTTCATTTCCTTGAGGATTCACTAATTTGATCTCCTTGCCATCCAAATGTAGATTATCAACCTCAGACTGACTTACTTACTTACTTACTTACTTACTTACTTACTTACTTACTTACTTACATACATACATACATACATACATACATACATACATACTTACTTACTTACTTACATACCTACTTACTTACTTATACTTACTTACTTACTTACTTACTTACTTACTTACATACATACATACATACTTACTTACTTACTTACTTACTTACTTACTTACTTACTTACTTACTTACTTACTTACTAGATTTGTATGCCGCCCTTCTCCTTAGACTCGGGGCGGCTAACAACAATAATAAGACAATATAAATCTAATATTTCAGTTTAAGTTAAATTAAAAACCCCTAATTTAAGAAACCAATCATACATACAGACATACCAAGCATAAATTTTATAAGCCTAGGGGGAAGGGAATATCTCAATTCCCCCATGCCTGACGACAGAGGTGGGTTTTAAGGAGCTTACAAAAGGCAAGGATGGTGGGGGCAACTCTGATATCTGGGGGCAGTTGGTTCCAGAAGGCCGGGGCCGCCACAGAGAAGGCTCTTCCCCTGGGTCCCGCCAGACGGCATTGTTTAGTCGATGGGACCCGGAGAAGGCCAACTCTGTGGGACCTAACTGGTCGCTGGGATTCGTGCGGCAGAAGGCGGTCCCGGAGATATTCTGGTCCCGGAGATATCAGGCATGAAGGAAGGAAGGAAGAAACGGCTTCTGGCAGAGTGCTAGAGAGTTGTCATAACTCTAAGTCTGGAACTGTAAGCTTTCCTCGCCCACAACTCCCAAAAACCAGTGTGCATGTGATGAATCTCTGGCTTGATGATCAGACAGCTCTAAGCACAATAATCCTAAATTTGACAGTTACTTTATGAATGTATTAATTGATTGATTGATTCACTCACATACAAAGATTCTGGGCAGCTATTTGTCATTGATTTCTTTCAGAATTAAATTTTGCTTCATTTCCTCTGAAACTCCATGGTTGATAGGGGCGTACGCAGGCTCCGTGTTAGCGGGTTGGGGGATAATCAAGAAGATGCAAATGTCAAAACTAACACTGAGTTGTTACAATGCAACCCAGGCCGCATCCCTGTTTTCTCCCATATTGTCACGTGCAAATATGTCACATACAAAGTGCAGCCATAGTGTAATGCTGCTTTCATTTCATTCTGCAACCCAACAAGACAGACACAGACTTCAGAGGGATAATCAGAACTGCAGAAAAAACAATTACCGCCAACCTGCCTTCCATTGAGGACCTGTATATCCCAGCGACTGATTAGGTCCCACAGAGTTGGCCTTCTCCGGGTCCCGTCAACTAAACAATGTCGGTTGGCGGGCCCCAGGGGAAGAGCCTTCTCTGTGGCGGCCCCGACTCTCTGGAACCAGCTCCCCCCAGAGATTAGAACTGCCCCTACCCTCCTTGCCTTTCGTAAACTCCTCAAACCCCACCTTTGTCGTCAGGCATGGGGGAATTGAGACATCTCCCCCGGGCATATACAATTTATGCATGGTATGCTTGTACGTATGTCTGTTTAATAATGGGGTTTTTTAAATATTTTAAATTGTAAATTATTAGATTTGTCATGAACTGTTTCTATTGTGTTGTGAGCTGCCCCGAGTCTACGGAGAGGGGCAGCATACAAATCTAATAAATAGATAGATAGATAGATAGATAGATAGATAGATAGATAGATAGATAGATAAGATAGATAAGATAGATAGATAGATAGATAGATAGATAGATAGATAGATAGATAGATAGATAGATAGATAGATAGATAAGAAAGATAGATAGATAGATAGATAGATAGATAGATAGATAGATAGATAGATAGATAGATAGATAGATAGATAGATAGATAAATACTGCACGAGTCAAAAAGAGGGCTGTGAAAATATTTACAGATAGCTCACACCCTGGACATATATTATTTCAACTCCTACTCTCAAAACGAGGCTATAGAGCACTGCACATCAAGACTACTAGACTCAAGAACAATTTTTTCCTGAATGTCCTCACTCTGCTAAACAAATAATCCCCTCATCACTGTCAAACTGTGTCCTAGGTCTGCATTACTATTAATCTTCTCATAATTCCCATCACCTATCTCCTCCCACTAATGACTGTATGGCTGTAACTTTATCTCTTGTATCCTTATGAATTATATTAATATTGTTTCCTGGTTGCTTATTTGTACCCTGTGACAATCATTAAGTGTTGTACCTCATGTCGGTTGACAAATGTATCTTTTCTTTTATGTACACTGAAAGCATATAATAATAATTAATAATAATAATTTATTGGATTTGTATGCTGCCCCTCTCCGTAGACTCAGGGCGGCTAACAACAAACAGCATGTGACAATCCAATAATAAAACAACTAAAAACCCTTATTATAAAACCAAACATACACACAGATATACCATGCATAACTTGTAATGGCCTAGGGGGAAGGAATATCTCAACTCCCCCATGCCTGGCAGTATAAATGAGTCTTGAGTAGTTTACGAAAGACAGGGAGGGTGGGGGCAATTCTAATCTTCGGGGGGAGTTGGTTCCAGGGGGGCGGGGCCGCCACAGAGAAGGCTCTTCCCCTGGGGTCCGCCAAACGATATTATTTAGTCGACGGGACCCGAAGAAGGCCAACTCTGTGGGACCTTATCGGTCGCTGGGATTCGTGCGGTAGCAGGCGGTTCCAGAGGATGCAACAAAGACACTTCTGAATGAATTCTGTTCTGTTCTGTTCCATTCTGTTCCATTCCATTCAATGAAGGTGCCTCTACAAATTGGACAGATGGGTTGAGATCAAAACTGGCAAAGGCCTATTGAAGAAAACACCACCCCATTAATCATTAACAAGGCCCATCCAAAACATTTTGCCGTCTGAAAAGAAAACCAAGACCTGTTCCTTTAGCTGCAAGATCGGAAACTCGATTCTAATTAAAATCAGAACAGGCATTGCCTTGTGATAGATCCTGTCAACCTGATTTAATGATTGCAAAGATCCATTGCCTGCTCCAAGAGGTCCATTTCAAGGTCGGAAAGCAACTTGACGAGAGAACAGAGTGTTTCATGATCCCAGGGGGCCTTTTATTGCATAAATGTGATAACTCTTATTTAGACATTTTAATGTTGCTTCCAGCCCCACTAATCTTCTTGGAGAAATGAAATTTTGACTCAAGAAGCTAAGTCTAAGTGATGTTAAACACCCCTGCAGGCATTTCATAGATATGTAATTTACAGGCTGGGGATTTACTGGAAAGAAATGAAGATGGGGTGAGCGGGGGGTTTGAGGAAAATGATATTGGACCCCCCCCCCCTTTTATTGTCTACTTTTGCATTGGTCAAAATGGAGAATTTCTACATCCTTCAAATAATTATAATTATTGGAGCCTATCCAGTTCTTTGCAATTGGAACCATTTCATTTATTTCAAAACATAGAACTAGGTATGCCATCAGCCAAATTATGTGATAACATTTCCTTTCTTGAGTGCATCACCTTCAGACAAAGGGAAGTGAAGTTCATGATAGAATGTTTTTTTACAGAAGAAAATTCAATCTCCAAGTAAGCTCCTGGTGAATTTATGGATAGTTGTGTGTTTAAAGGAACTGGCAAACAGATTAAAGATGGAAGTGTTCAAATTTACAATTAAAATTATGCCACTCTTTCTATTGGCAAAAATTCCTTTATGTTATTACTACTAGATAGTTTCTATATACTGTTTGTTCAATAAATGGGTTTTAAGTTAACCAGGGTTTAGGGCCTTGTATTGAAACAGTTTCAATAAAACTTGGTTGTGATGAAAGGTGTTGGGGATAGATTGATTGTGGGCACACAAAAACATAAACACAACCACACATAACGTTTTTCTTTGGTTTTATTCTGGCATGTTTGTGGTTGATATATTTCAAGTCTACTTGGATACGGTAAGATATTCAAAGTTGTTTTGGAGACAGGTGGTCTCAAAATTTGATGAATCTTCAATCACATGTATGGAAATTACACAAATCAAATACCTGTTTTTATACATGTCTATTACCTGTAGACATTTTTTCCCCATAGGAATCAATGTAAAAGCAAATAATGTGTGCGATTTGGGGAAACCACAGGGAGAGTGGAGGCCCCGTTTCCTCCCAGGAGATTCCTTGAGAGGCCCCCTGGAGGCTGCTCCCCGCCTTTACCGGCCCTGTTTCCTCCCAGGAGATTCCTAGAGAAGCCCCACGGAGACTTCTCCCCACCTTTACCGGCCCTGTTTCCTCCCAGCAGATTCCTAGAGAGGCCCCACGGAGGCTTCTCCCTGCCTTTTCCAGTTACAGTTTCGGAGGCTTGGGTTTGTAAGTGGAACATGGTTCTTGAGAAGAGGCAAAAAAATCTTGAACACCTGGTTCTTATCTAGAAAAGTTCGTAAGTAGAGGCGTTCTTAGGTAGAGGTACCACTGTATTTAAATACAAACCTCTGTTTGCTGTATTTGCTCCTGGGGTGTCTTGAAGATGAGACTTTATGCTGCCAGACACGGCAATAAATTTTGTCTCTTCAGACAATGACTCCTTGCTCAGGAATTTGTTTACAGCAGACATAATATGAGAGATGAGCTGTTTTACTAATTCCTAGAGAAGCCCCACGGAGGCTTCTCCCTGCCTTTTCCAGTTACAGTTTCGGAGGCTTGGGTTTGTAAGTGGAACATTCAAGGTTGACTCAGCCTTCCATCCTTCCGAGGTGGGTAAAATGAGGACCCGGATTGTGGGGGCAATAGCCTGGCTCTGTTAAAAAGTGCTACCGTGTTTCCCCGAAAGTAAGACAGTGTCTTACTTTCTTTTTACCCCCAAAAGCCCCACTACGTCTTACTTTCGGGGTATGTCTTACATTGGAAAAAAATTGAAAGGGTCGCGTTCCCGAAGGCATCTCCCCAGAGTCCAGAAGGGCAGCCGCGGGACAGGAGCCTCGTGAGCCCTTTTTCAAGTTCAACCTCAGGGCTCCAAGCGGCGTGCACGCGTGGAGCCACAGACGCGTGTAGGGGAAGCGTGTGTCTGGAGGGGAGGAGCCGCTCTGCGCAGTTGGGCAGCCCCACCTGCCTGCCGGAAAGGAGGCGGGCGAAGGAGGGCGCAGCTCCGGCCGCTCGCCTCGGAGCTGGTCGGCCTCACTGGCCGCTTGCAGCCGAGCCTCAGCAGGACTCGGTTGCTGGGATGAGCGCCTTCGCTGCAAGCCGCTGCCTGCTCGGCTCGCTTCGGACCAGCGCCGTCCTTTGCTTTGCCAAGCTGGGGAAGAGGCTGTGGCGCCGCGGCGAGGCGAAGGCGAGGGGCGCGCGGGGAGCTTGGAAGCGACGTCATCGGGCTCCCCCCCCCAGCAATACCCCCGTGTTTCCCCGAAAGTAAGACATATGTCTTACTTTCGGGGTACGGCTTATATTAGCCGACCCCCCTGAAACCCCCGATATGTCTTACAATCGGGGGTGTCTTACTATCGGGGAAACAGGGTATTGCTAACATGTTGTAAGCCGCCCCGAGTCTAAGGAGAAGGGTGGCATAAAAATTGAATGAATGAATGAATGAATGAATGAATGAATGAATGAATGAATGAATGAATGAATGAATGAATAAATAAATAAATAAATAAACATGGTTCTTGAGAAGAGGCAAAAAAATCTTGAACACCTGGTTCTTATCTAGAAAGGTTCGTAAGTAGAGGCGTTCTTAGGTGCCACTGTATTTAAATACAAACCTTTGTTTGCTGTATTTGCTCCTGGGGTGTCCCACCTAGTCACACTGTGCACACTCTGCAAAAGTATAGGGATGGCAATATTCAGATGGCTGCTGCAAAATGTGTACAGTGATCCCTCGATTAGCGCGGGGGTTACGTTCCAAGACCTCCCGCGCTAATCGATTTTCCGTGTTATAGTGGTGCGGAAGTAAAAACACCATCTGCGCATGCGCGCCCTTTTTTTCCCATGGCCGCACATGCGCAGATGGTGGAGTTTGCGTGTGGGCAGCGGGGAAGACCCAGGGAAGGTTCCTTTGGCCGCCCAACAGCTGATCTGCTCCGCAGCGCGGAAGCAGCGAGGAGCCGAAGATGGAGTTTCCCCGTTGCCCAGGCAAAGGGGAAACCCCATCTTCGGCTCCTCGCTGCTGCCGCGCTGCGGAGCAGATCAGCTGTTGGGCGGCCAAAGGAACCTTCCCTAGGTCTTCCTGCTGCCCAGGCAAAGGGGAAACCCCAAGAGAGCCAAAAGAGCACCGGGCCGGTTGGTTCCCAACCAAAAGAGTTTACCCCGATTGTCCTCGGTGGGAGAAAACAGCGCGTCGCCAGGCTCCCCATCTTCAAGAGAGGCGCGACGGCTAGCCAGGATCCACGCAGGGGAGAAAAGGCGCGCGCTCCCAGCCGCTGCGCCCCGCTTGGAGAGCAGCGGCGAGCAGAGCACAGAAGACGACGAGGCTTTCAAGGGCTCCAAGGCGGGCGGCGGCGCGTCCTTCGAGCACGCCGGCGGCGACCCCAAGCTGAAGGCGGCCACCACACACACACACGCCGCCGCCGCCATCCACCCCGCCGGGTTCCCCGCTTGCTACCTCTTCGCCTTCTCCCGCCTCCGAGGCCGACCAGCCCAAGCCGCAACAGACACACACACACATACACGCACTCCCTCTCTCGCGCTCACACAGACGCACTCAGACAGAAAAGAAAAAAAAATCCCCAAAAGAGAGGGACAAGAGGCAGGCACAAAACGGGGGCACAAGGGGAGCTGCCCGGCAGAGGTTGCTTTTTTTCTTCTCGTGGGCAAGTGGAGGGGGGGAGAGAGAAGGAAAGAGAGAGAAGGAAAGAAAGAGATGAGAGAGGGAGGAAGAGAGTGTGAGAGAGGAAGAAAGAGAGAGAGAAATGATAGAAAAAAGGGGAGAAAAAAAGAGAAATGAGAAAATGATTGAAGCAGAGAATGACAGGAAAGAAAGAGAAAGAGACAGAGAAGTGACTCTTGGTGATGACGTATGACGTCATCGGGTGGGAAAAACCGTGGTATAGCAAAAAAACCGTGGAGTATTTTTTAATTAATATTTTTTGAAAAACCGTGTTGTAGCGTTTCGCACTAATCGAGACCGTGCTAATCGAGGGATCACTGTATTCCACAACCGAATCGCAATCCAGGTAGCAGCCATCACCGTCTGTAACCCTGATGAGCAACCTGTCACTCAAGCTGCAACAGGAGGAGAAAGATAAGTATCTACAATCTGAAGATGAGACTTTATGCATTGTGGATTAGTTTCTTTCAAATTGTCAGACCCTGCCAGGCACGGCAATAAATTTTGTCTCTTCAGACAATGACCCCTTGCTCAGGAATTTGTTTACAGCAGACACAATATGAGAGATGAGCTGTTTTACTGCAGACAGAAATGAAGCCATATACATGCAGAGGATCTGCCTTGTTGCAGAGCACAGCAATCTAAGCATTATTGCAATTATTTGGTATTGTTTTTGTTTTAATCCTGGATTATATTAGTTTCTGGTAAATTGCTCAGGGCCAGCAGCAGTTGAGTGACAGACTGTAGATGACAGAGTAAATGAGTAAATGCAGAGCTATGGTTCAAATGCAATAAAAAATAAAATACATCATATATACTTTATATAACACAATGTATATACCTTAAATGATTCCAAATAGAATGCAAGCCAATGCACTCTGTCTCACTTAAGGTTCAAACATTTAGATGTTTGAAGCCCCCTTACAGCTTCTTCACTTATAGCATTTAGACTTGTATACCTCTTCGTAGTGCTTTTTCAGCCCTCACTAAGTGGTTTACAGAATCAGCATATTGCCCCCAGCAATCAATACCCTACGAGACTAGACTTTCAATCCTGGGCCTAGAAAGCCTAGAACTAAGACGCCTTAAACAAGATCTAAGTATTGCCCACAAGATCATATGCTGCAACGTCCTGCCTGTCGGTGACTACTTCAGCTTCAACCACAACAACACAAGAGCACACAACAGATTTAAACTTAATATTAACCGCTCCAAACTTGACTGTAAAAAATATGACTTCAGTAACCGAGTTGTCGAAGCGTGGAACTCATTACTGGACTCCATAGTGTCATCCCCAAACCCCCAACACTTTACCCTTAGATTATCTACGGTTGACCTATCCAGATTCCTAAGAGATCAGTAAGGGGCGAGTACAAGTGCACTAGAATGCCTTCTGTCCCCTGTCCTATTGCTCTCCTATATCTCCTATACCTTTCTTCTATTCCTATATCTCTTCTTCTATTCTTTCTTAGATATATTTTACTATGAGTATCTCCTCTATAACCTTCATCATGTATTTTACTATGTGTATATAGATATATACCCACTAAAACCCTCATTGTGCATTGGACTGACTAACTAACTAACTAACTAACTAACTAACTAACTAACTAACTAACTAACTAACTAACTAACTCAATCAATCAATCAATCAATCAATCTGGGTCCTCTTTTTACCCACCTCAGAAGGATGGAAGGCTGAGTCGCTGGTGAGATTTGAACCGCTGAACTACAACTAGCAATTAGCTGAAGTAGCCTGCAGTGCTGCACTCTAACCACTGTGCCATCCATGAGGTAACATGGTCATGAGAATCAAGCTTAAGTGACTCTCAGCGCTAATAAAGGGGCCTCCAGCAAATGACGAAATATTGATTTGATCCATTTGCATGACACCCGTTGGTTCAAATTTACCTAAGACTGCCCAGAAATAATTTCTAAATCACAGTGCAGATACTAGTGAAAAATAATGTGTTCAGTAGTCAACAATGGCACAATTTGAATGTTGGCAAATTGTCTCTCCCTACAATAAACCATAGTTTCAGGACTATCATTGTAGCCAGTGCCAAAGATCATTGCAGAAGCTCCGACATTGACCTGGGTGTGGAAAGATCACCAACACACAGACACACACACATCACTGGTTACATGCTCTATTCCTAACCTGTTCATTCAGATCTTCCAATGGTGCACTCAATGACACCTATAACCAGTGATGGGCTCCTACAGGTACGGTCAGGTACGCAGAACTGGTAGAATTTTGATTTTTTTCCCCCCTTCTGTGCTCTGGGTATGTTTTTCCTATCGCAGTAAATGAGGTATTGATTGATTGATTGATTGATTGATTGACTGACTGACTGATTGATTGATTGTTAGAGTTGAAAGGGACCATGAAGGCCATCGAGTCCAACCCCCTGCCCAAGCAGGAATCCTATAGTACACCAGTCAAGTGGCAGTTCAATCTTCTCTTAAAAATGTCCAGAGTGTTGGAGTTCACAACGTTCGCTGGTAGGTTGTTCCATTGGTTGATCGCTCTGACCGTCAGGAAGTTCCTCCTTATCTCCAGGTTGAATCTCTCCTTGGTCAGCTTCCGACCATTGTTCCTCGTCCGGCCCTCTAGTACCCTAAAGAATAAAGTGATCCCCTCCTCTCTGTGACATCCCCTCGTATACTTGTAGACTGCTATCATGTCCGCTCTGGACCTCCTTTTCTCTAGGCTATCCATGCCCAGTTCCCTCAGTCTCTCTTCGTAAGTCTTGGTTTCCAATCCCTTAATCATCTTGGTTGCTCTTCTTTGCACCTTCTCCAGAGTTTCAATGTCTCTTTCGAAGTGTGGTGACCAGAACTGAATACAGTACTCCAGGTGTGGTCAGACCAGGGCGTAGTAGAGTGGTATTAAGACTTCCCTGGTCTTAGAGTGTATTCCCCTGTTGATGCAGGTTGACTGTATAATTTTAGAAGAACTGTGTCTGTGGGTGTGCACATACACGTTATATAGTAGATAATGTATATTTTTGTGTACCCGTGTGTAATATGTACATACATACATACATACATACATACATACATACATACATACACACAGTATGTACACATATGGCATGTATACATAGAATTAAATAGTATATTTTAGAGGTTCAGTAATAGCAAATAGATTGGGAAATTGTATCTCTTTGAGGCAAGGAGAGGCCAGGCACCCTCACCCCTAACAAAACCCTTGACGTGAGTGACATGAAGTTGGCCATCTTTAAGCCAGTCACATGGCCTTTAAGCCACCTGGTCACCTGATCGTCAAGCCATTCCCACCTGGTTAAATTGCCGGCAAGCCACACCCACAAAATAAGCCACACCCTCAGTATGGTAGTAAAAAAAATTTGCAGCCCTTCACTGCCTGCAACTAAATGCATCCTTGCTCTAGTTGTCTCCTTCTTCTCTTTCGTTCCAACTTTCCCAGCATTAAAGTCCTTTGTACGGAGCCAAATCTTTGTGTAATGTGTTTGAAAGTGAGACAATTTGAGCCCGGTCATTTGTGCCTCAAGTGAGAATTCTCGGTTGATTTGTTCGATGATCCATTTGTTTGTTTTCTTGGCTGTGCAGGACACCTACCTTTTAATTCCAGTGCACAAACATGTTTTGTTTTTTGGGGGGTTTTGTCATCCTTTAAATGCAACTCAGAAAGAAGCTTGATGAAATCATAGGCACAACTTCAGGATCTTCTTGTGACTGGGATTTGTCTCACTCGGAGCTGGCTCAGGTTGTAAACAACTAGGCTCAAATGTATGTATGCATGTATGTATTCTCATTTTAGAATTAATTTCAGGAAAGCTCTGCTGCCGTTTTATCAGATTCCATATTTACAAGATGAGAGCTCCTTGACTTGAAATGAATACAAATAGAATTCTTCTACAGACTGCATTCTTCTCAAGGCTGGGACTTTGAAAGACAGGAGAGAGAATACAGAAGAGGTTTTATATATTTATTTATTTTTTATTTATTCTTTGTCCAATATACAATACATATGGAAGAGAATAGACATTAAGTAATATATATGACGATAGAAAGTAAAAAGAAGAGAAGTAGATGGGAGGGAGAGAGTATATATGATATAAGAGACAAGGAGAGAATATATATGATATATATATACAATATATATATCCACATACATACATAGATACACATACATCCAGATAGATAGATAGATAGATAGATAGATAGATAGATAGATAGATAGATAGATAGATAGATAGATAGATAGATAGATAGATAAGGAGAGAATATATATATGACATATGAGATAAGGAAAGACAATTGGACCGGGGACGATAGGCACACCAGTGCACTTATATACGCCCCTTACTGGCCTCTTAGGAACCTGGAGAGGTCAATCGTGGAGAGTCTAAGGGAGAAGTGTTGGGGGTTGGGAGTTGACACTATTGAGTCCGGTAATGAGTTCCACGCTTCGACAACTCGATTGTTAAAGTCATATTTTTTACAGTCAAGTTTGGAGCGGTTAATATTATTGGGGGAAGGCCTCCTGCCTTGATTCATCGGGTAAATTTTGCCTTTCGTAAGCTCCTTAAAACCCACCTCTGCCGCCAGGCATGGGGGAATTGAGATACTCTTTCCCCCTAGGCCTTTACAATTTTATGCACGGTATGTCTGTATGTATGTTTGGTTTTTATATTAATGGGTTTTTAATGGTTTTTATTATTGGATTATTATTGTACACTGTCTTATTATTGCTGTTAGCCGCCCCGAGAGAGGGGCGGCATACAAATCCAATTAATAATAATAATAATAATAATAATAATAATAATAATAATAATAATAATAATAAAAAATTACCAGGCATTCAAAGCATCCATGAACCTCACGTTCAAGAGATAAGCCCACATATGGAATTTTTTATCTGGAATGTCCAGTAAAGTAACATCCACCCTCCATTTCCTTTTCCTCATCTGGAATATTTTTAAATATTCTCCTAAACATCTACATGCCATTTGTCTTCATGTGTCTATGGAGATTCTCCATCATCCAGATCATGGTTACCCCAAAGATATTTTTTCAAAAGTCAAGAGGACTTTGTTTTTTCTTGAAGACATTTCACTTCTCATCTTAGATTCTTCTTATCTTCCAAATTATTCTCCAAAGCATCAGAGGGCAGGACAAGAAACAATAGTTGGCAACTAATCAAAGAGAGAAGCAACCTGGAATTAAGGAGAAACATCCTAACAGTGAGGACAATTAATCAATTGATGCTTTTAAGAAGAGTCTAGACAGTTACTTATCTAAAATGGCATAGGTTCTCCTACTTGAGCAGGTGGCTGGACTAGAAGACCTCCAGGGTCCCTTCCAGCTCTGTTCAAAGTCCAGTTGTGTTTGAAAAAGCATATTTGGGAGACTGTTGTCTTCCGATGATAGCAACTGATTTTCTATGGCCATTGTTTTTTCCAGTTGCCTCTTGTTTGTTTGGGTTTATGAATGAGAGGCAAATATGTAAAATGATAGAGTACCATTATTTCATATCCAAATCTTCTTTTTGGATAATTTCCCAGTCAAGATGAGATACCTTCTGTCCCTGAAATTCCTTTTTAGATATCTGGTTGAATGAAAGAACAACAGTGATGAAAAATAATACAGAGGAGTCTTGCACATAAAGAGGTAGCCTTGAATGAGGGGGGAAATGGGATTCAATAAAAAATATCAATGTAGAGTTCAAAATCTATATTTTGTGGTTAGAATCCATTACTTGGTGAATTGGGTTTTTTTTTTTGGCAAAGTAGTTATTAGAAACAATGCCCACATGAAGATAATTATGTAGGAACATTGACTGTTGAATTTATGGGCATTTTTTGATCGTAAGTCTTCTTATATAAAAATCTCATAAAAAGGAAGCATCCTTTTGTTATCCTTTATTTTTCACTGCTCCTACATACAATAAGGCTTTTAAAATTATTATTAGATGGAAAAGGATACCTTTATGAAAGAGATAAACATTAAGCACTGTGCAAAATACTGATATTTCTCATCTTAGGAAAAGATTGTTCAGTAGAGATTTTGGATTCATTTGAGATCTACCATAATCTCTTTCTCCCTCCCTCCCTCTCTCTTTATATGTAAATATAAATATAAATAACTGTATTTACCATAGTGAGGCAAGACTTGTCTTAAATTAGCCCAAATGTTGCCAAGAGATGTGCTAGTTTTCAAATGCTCCAAAACTTTTCATTAGCCAAGTAACATTTTTATTATTGAATTATTGAATTTAATATTTATTTATGTTCCTTTCCCGATGAAGCATTTATGGACAATTTGAAACATTCACACTTTGTTTTTCCGGCCTGTTCTTATTTTATTTTATTTCCTCTAATTTCTGTCAGCTCTATTATTGCCTGAGAAAGTTTGTTGGGAAATTAGGGATGAGTCAGTTGAAAGATAATTTCAGAGAAAGCAACTCATCCCAAGTGGAGAAAGATTTGAAGAAAAGTGCCCATAAAATCATCTGCTACAATGTCTTTCCTGTTGACGACTACTTCAGCTTCAACCACAACAGTATACAAACACACAACAGATACAAACTTAAAGTAAGCCACTCCAAACTCGACTGCAGGAAATACGACTTTAGTAACCGAGTAGTTGATGCGTGGAACTCACTTCCTGACTCTGTAGTATCATTACCTAACCCCCAAAACGTTAACCTCAGACTATTCACTGTTGACCTCACCCAAGAGGTCAGTAAGGGGCGTGCATAAGTGCACCAGCGTGCCTTCCGTCCCCTGTCCTAATGTTTCTCTCTTGAGAATATACAAAGATATAACAATGTTTATATACATTTATAACAGATACAAGTTTGTATCTATTGTGTTTGTATGTTGTGGTTGAAGCTAAAGTAGTCCTTGACAGGAAAGACATTGTAGCAGATGATTTTATGGGCTATGCTTAAGCTGTGTTTGAGGCAAGGTAGTTTTAAGCTTTCTAAACCTAGGATAGTAAGTCTGGTTTTATTTATTTGTTTGTTTGTTTGTTTGTTTGTTTATTATTTACTTACTTACTTACTTACTTACTTACTTACTTACTTACTTACTTACTTACTTACTTACTTACTTATTTATTCTTTGTCCAGTATACAATACATATGGAATGAAATAGACATTAACTAGTATATATAGGGATAGTAAGTAAAAAAGAAGAGGAGTGGATGAGAGGGAGAGAATATATAGGATATATGAGAAAAGGAAAGGTAATTGGACAGGGGATGTTAGGCACATCAGTGCACTTATGTACGCCCCTTGTATATAAACATTGTTATATCTTTGTATTCTACTAATATGTACGTGACAAAACAAACAAACAAATAAAATAAATAAATGCTGAATCCTTCAGTTTGTTTATAGGTATCTATTTTATTCCACGTTCTGCTGGGATGAAACAATTTAGATTGAGATCTGCCCAAGATTCCCAATTCTTTTACCGTGACCATCTTCCTCTGACATCTTGTTTTTCTCACCATACTGACTCTATCTGCCATGACAGGAGAGCAAAGCCCAGCATATGCTCTGGATAGCATGTGCTTGCTTGTGTACCCAAGCACGCAGTCACCGCTCATTACTCTACAAGTCTCTTGAGCACAAAGGGGAAAAAGAGTTTCGACGGGTTGAAATTCCATATTGGTTGAGTGCACTGGAACATTAGTGACCACCTATGACATACACTGAAGGGGAAGCTTCTGTGTTTTACTTGCTTTTCAGTGGGTTCTGAAGAAAAGCAGAAGAGAGGGGAAAAATGTATGCCATCCATTCTTCTCTGCAAATCTGAAGATTAATAAAAAGATAAATCTAGATTTTGGTAGAGTTAATCAATGGCATTTAAGAAGAGCTGGTGGTTAAGAAAGCTGTTTCAAGAAAAACCATTACCAGCATCAATCTAGCATCCATTGTCATCCTCTAACAGCATACTATGAGTTCCCCTTCCCAGATAAAGAGATTTGATGGCATTTAAAGTTATTCTTAATTCATTAGAGGGTATATAAACAGACTGGTTCTTGCATCCTACTCTTATTTGGGTGACAGATTTAGGTTAACAGCTGTTTAAAATCATTATTAATGTATGCTTTGCAGAGTAAAACACCATAAGAGTAGCCAAGATTGTGAAATTAGAAGAGAATAACAGTTGGAAAGGGACCTTGAAGTCTTCTAATCTCCTGCTCAAGTAGGAAAACCTGTACCAGTGATGGCAAACCTTTTTTTGTTTGGGTGCCAAAAGAGTGTATGTGAGTGCCCACACCCATAATTCAATGGCTGGGGGGGGGGCAAAAACAGTGTCCCCCCCTCCCAGGGGCTCTCTGCAGGCCGGATAAAGCCTCTTTTCCAACGAGGCTCATGTTTCATCCTCTCTGGGCTCCAAAGGCTTTCCTGGAGCTGGTGTAGGGTAAAAATAAAGCGTATAAAACCTATAAAGCCCTTCATGGCATTGGACCAGAATATCTCCGAGACCGCCTTCTGCTGCATGAATCCCAGCGACTGATTAGGTCCCACAGAGTCGGCCTTCTCCGGGTCCCGTCAACTAAACAATGTCGGTTGGCGGGCCCCGGGGGAAGAGCCTTCTCTGTGGTGGCCCCGACTCTCTGGAACCAGCTCCCCCCAGAGATTAGAACTGCCCCTACCCTCCTTGCCTTTCGTAAACTCCTCAAAACCCACCTTTGTCGTCAGGCATGGGGGAATTGAGACATCTCCCCCGGGCCTATATAATTTATGTATGGTATGTTTGTAGGTATGTCTGCTTAAAAATGGGGTTTTTTAACTATTTTAAATTTTAAATTGTATATTATTAGATTTGTTATAAATTGTTTTATTGTGTTGTGAGCCGCCCCGAGTCCATGGAAAGGGGCGGCATACAAATCAAATCAAATCAAATCAAATCAATAAATAAATGCATGCATGCATGCATGCATGCATACATACATACATACATACATACATACATACATACATACATACCCTCCTCCATCCCACTGGAGGCTCTATGGAAGCCAAAAACGCCCTTATGTTATGAATTGATTTGTTTAAAAAATGTTTACTCTGTACTCTGAGTAGACTACTGTTTTTCTTAGCTCAGACCTGGGCAAGGGGCAGCCCGGGTACCGCATCCGGCCTGCTCACTGTCTGTGACCAGCCTGTATCTGTATGATCCAAAAATCAGTTGGATCATACAGATACAGGCACAAACATGCACGCTGGAGCTGAGCTAGCGCAAGAACTCGCGTGCCAGCAGATATAGCTCCACGTCCCGCTTGTGGCACCCATGCCACAGGTTCACCATCACTGCCCTATACCATTTCAGACAAATGGTCACCCAATCTCTTCTTTAAAATCTCTTGTGTTGGAACACCCACAACTTATGGAGGCAAGTTATTCCACTGATTAATTGTTCTGTCAGGAAAGTCCTCCTGAGTTCCAGGTTGCTTCTCTCCTTGATTAGTTTCCATCCACTGCTTCTTGTTCCACCTTTAGATGCTTTGGAGAATAAGTTGACTTTCTGATCTGCTTTTGTGTCACCCCCTAATCCTTCTTTTCATGAAACCAAATGAAAAAAAAATGTTGGACCCAAACATGAAATGACCCAATCTATATCTAAAATGGAAAGAAAGACTAACTACAATCTATAATCTATATAAAGAAATTTTTTAAAAAAATTACATCTATCTTTCACTCTTTGCAACATTCTTATTCATAAATCCTAACTCTTTTAAGTCTGTGTTGCATAATTTGTCTAATGCTGCCATCATTTCTGTTTCCGTCAACCAGGTTTCTACCAACTTCTCTAATTCTTTCACATTTACTTTCAAAATACTTATTTATTTTATCTATTTTTATTTTCAATCCATTCATAAATTTCCCCCCAGTTTCTTATATGTTTTTACATATGCACCGTTAGATATTGACTTATGTGTATATTCATAGATATGATTGACCACCTTCTGCCGCACGAATCCCAGCGACTGGTTAGGTCCCAGAGAGTTGGCCTTCTCCGGGTCCCGTCAACTAAACAATGTCGTTTGGTGGGATCCAGGAGAAGAGCCTTCTCTGTGGCAGCCCTGACCCTCTGAAACCAGCTCCCCCCGGAGATCAGAAGAACTGCCCCCACCCTCCTTGCTTTTCGTAAAGTTCTTAGGACCCATCTCTGCCGTCAGGCATGGGGGAACTGAGACATCTCCCCCGGGCCTATACAGTTTATACATGGTATGTTTGTGTGTATGCTTGCTTTTAATAATGGGGTTTTTAGTGTTTTTTAAAAATTATTAGATTTGTTCTTACATTGTCTTTGTTATTGTTGTGAGCCGCCCTGAGTCTACGGAGCAGGGTGGCATACAAATCTCAATAATAATAATAATAATAATAATAATAATAATAATAATAATAACAACAACAACAACAACAACAACAACAATAATAACAGTAACAGTAACAACAACAACAACAATAATAATAATAATAATAATAATAATAATAATAATAATAATAATAATAATATATGTGCTTTCATTTAGGTATATTTTTAAGGTGGGGAAAAATAACAAAATACCAAAAAACCATGAAATGACCCCCCCCCCCACCCTCCGCGTATCCATCCGCCCATACAGCTCTTTGTTATATGGTCAGGAACAAAGTATGAGACATTGATCTATGGCTGCACCTGCCATTCTCGACCCATTTATCCTTCTGTTGCAAAGCAGCCCACAATTCATTACTTTCCCAGAGATTCCACATGCATTGTTGTGGGTTTTGAGTTCATCTTCGTTTTATTTGTTCACTGGGTTGATTTCCGCTTCTGTGGCTCCTGCCCTTCAGCCCCCAGGAGATGGAGGAGGTGAACCTATATAGGGCACAATTTAAAAGGAGCGAAAACCTGTGTAGAGCCATGCAAAAGCGAAGTGGATTGCGGTGTGTAAGCATATAAAATAATGGCTCTGTGCAGCCTCCCGCGGTGTCAAATGTCAAGGTGAATTTCCTGGAATGGAAGGGTACGCATGCTGCTTCATGTGCGCAGAGGGATATTTTATGTTTTATGAGGAAGAACAACTTTTCCACCAGAAAGCCATAAAATACTTAGCTTGCAAGGTTGGATGCTCTCTAGCTGTACACAGCAGAAAAAGGATAAGTGGGGAAGAAAAGTGAAAAGAGTTTTCTATTTTTTCCCCCCCTGTTTGAAAAGCGGGGGAGGCAGGTTGGGTCCTACATATTTTTATTTTTTATTTTTGGCTAGGGTGCCTCGTATAGAAACATAGAAACATAGAAGACTAACGGCAGAAAAAGACCTCATGGTCCATCTAGTCTGCCCTTATACTATTTCCTGTATTTTATCTTAGGATGGATATATGTTTATACTAGGCATCTTTAAATTCAGTTCCTGTGGATTTACCGACCATGTCTGCTGGAAGTTTGTTCCAAGGATCTACTACTCTTTCAGTAAAATCATATTTCCTCAGGTTGCTTCTGATCTTTCCCCCAACTAACCTCAGATTGTGCCCCTTTGTTCTTGTGTTCACTTTCCTGTTAAAAACACTTCCCTCCTGGACCTTATTTAACCCTTTAACATATTTAAATGTTTCGATCATGTCCCCACTTTCCCTTCTGTCCTCCAGACTATACAGATTGAGTTCATTAAATCTTTCCTGATACGTTTTATGCTTAAGACCTTCCACCATTCTTGTAGCCCGTCTTTGGACCCATTCAATTTTGTCAATATCTTTTTGTAGGTGAGGTCTCCAGAACTGAACACAGTACAGTATTCCAAATGTGGTCTCACCAGCACTCTATATAGTGGGATCATAATCTCCCTCTTCCTGCTTGTTATACCTCTAGCTATGCAGCCAAGCATCCTACTTGCTTTCCCTACCGCCTGACTGCACTGTTCACCCATTTTTAGACTGTCAGAAATCACTACCCCTAAATCCTTTTCTTTTGAAGTTTTTGCTAACACAGAACTGCCAATGCAATACTCAGATTGAGGATTCCTTTTCTCCAAGTGCATTATTTTACATTTGGAAACATTAAACTGCAGTTTCCATTGCTTTGACCATTTATCTGGTAAAGCTAAATAATTTACCATATTACAGACGCCTCCAGGAATATCAACCCTATTGCACACTTTAGAGTCATCGGCAAATAGGCAAACCTTCCCTACCAAGCCTTAATACCAATTGTCTAGCAGTTGTAGATTTCTTTCAAGCATCCCCTATACCATGGATGTCAAGCTCGCAGTGTCACTATGTTATCACATAATGTTTCACAATGCTTTTTCCCTTCTGTGACACATCTGGCCCGCAGGCTGCCAGTTTGGTGCCCCTGCACCTTCATCACCATCATCACCTTCATCATTATTAATTATTATTATTATTAATTGGATTTGTATGCCGCCCCACTCCGAGGACTCGGGGTGGCTCGGAACATATCAAAGCAATGTACAAGATACATATCTAAAAATCCAATTAATATAGCTAAAACACTTTAAAAACTCTAATAACATTTGAAATCATTCATTCCCATTCACACAGAAAGACATACTACACTCGTCGGCCAGGGTTTAGGGTCTAATGGCCCCAAACCTCATGGCACAGATAGGTCTTTAAACTTTTACGGAAGGCAAGGAGGGTGGGGGCAGTGCGAATCTCTAGGGGGAGCTGATAAATAAATAATCTGCTTGAATATTTGACTTTAGTAACAAGCAAGTTTCTTTTACATCGCCTTTAAAGTTGACATGTATGCCGTTTTCTCTTTCTCTGCCCTACACAACCAGTGATCCCTATTTAATCAGCTACCTGAACTTGCTTCAGGATTGTCCAGGGGTGTATTAGCAGTATTGGGGTCATACCAGGACGGGCCACGCTGTAGCTCTGGTAGGAAAAATGGAGCTGCGCACTCCTTGGTGTTCACATTTTATTTGTTTGTTTGTTTGTTTGTTTGTTTGTTTGTTTATTAGATTAGATTAGTATGCCGCCCCTTTCCGTATACTCGGGGCGGCTCACAACACAATAAAAACAGTTTATAACAAATCTAATAATTTACAATTTAAAATATTTAAAAAAACCATTATTAAACAGACATACACACAAGCATACCATACATAAATTGTATAGGCCCGAGGGAGATATCTCAGTTCCCCCATGTCTGACGACAAAGGTAGGTTTTAAGGAGTTTGTAAAAGGCGAGTAGGGTAGGGGCAGTTCTAATCTCTGGGGGGAGCTGGTTCCAAAGGGTCGGGGCCGCCACAGAGAAGGCTTTTCCCCTGGGGCCCACCAACCAACATTGTTTAGTTGATGGGACCCAGAGAAGACCCACTCACATGCATGTGCCCAAGCAAGATTTTGCTTCTGCGCATGTGCAGAAGCAAAAAAAAAAGAAAGGAGAAATCTCACTCGCGCTGCCTCTCGTGAGGTTTTGCTTGTACGCATTTTGCTTCCCACCTGGTCACATGGCCGGCAAGCCACACCCACAAAATAAGCCACACCCACTGTTCTGCCGGGCTCTATGGTATGAGTCTCCTGACAATTCAAGGTTACAAATTTCAGACACACACACACTTGAAAGTTCAAAAACAATGTTCTTTATCACAAAAATTCAAAAGAAACAAAGCACCCTTTTTGTATTGCAAACAGCACTCGTCCCAAAACAACCTTGTAGTCTGTACAATCCCCTTAATCAGTCCTTAAGTACTTAGCTAGCAGCTGTGAAGGAACGTCACAGCCCTCCTTCTTCTACGAAGTGAGACCCCCACACTTTGCTCTGCTTTGGTTTCAAAGTCGTGAAAAATCAACAAACAAAGTCCGGAAACAGCAAGGCACGGTCCTGAAGAAACAACAATCAGATAATCTTCCACAACGGCCAAGCCAGCACGCTGCTATTTATATCAGCCGCTCTAATTACTGGAGCCCCACCCAAACACAGGTGGCCTCTCTTATCTCCTGTAATATTTCTTCAATTGGTCTCTTTGATGCATAATTCTGCGCATGCATGGGTCTAACACTTCCTCATCCGAATCGACCGAAGATAATGGCGATTGGCTTCCTGGGCTGTGTGCCAAGCCCCCCTCTTCCCAGTCACCCCCACCTTCTTCGTCCGAGGAAACTGCACTACCTGACTCTGTCAGCAATAAAACAGGCCTATGACATGTTGATGTTTCCCCTGCATCCACCTCCACATTCCTTGGGGCAGGAGCTGGGCCAGAGCCAACCACAACACCCACAGTATGGCAGTAAATTTTGTTGCAGCCTTCACTGCATTCATTGCATTTACTGACTGTCTCACAGAGGTGAAGCTAAGACAGGGGTGGGCAATTAATTTTGCCATGGGGCCACATGAGAAATTGGGATAGTTTTAGAGGGCCGGACTAATATAATTAACTCAGTTGTACCCAGTACTGTAAAGACCCAGATCCTGGCCTGACCTAAACACCCAGACCCACTCTACAGACCCCTAATTGTTTGCTTTATGGCAACACAGTGCATCACAGTCGCTGCACCGGAGTGTTTGTGTGGTTTCTGTGCTCGGCCGTTCTCGGTAGGAGGTCGGCGTCTGCTCCAGTGCGAGGATGAAAGAGCTCACCGTGTCTGCCAGGACTCCTCCAGTTCCTGCTTCCTCATGATTCATCAGGAAAGCTGGAACCAGATGAGTCCCGGCAGATGCCGTGAGCTCTTTCATCCTTGCACTGGAGCGGACCCTGACCTCCGCAGACCAGTCACAGATAGCAGACAGGCCGGTCACAGACAGTGAGCAGACCGAATGCGGCCCCCAGGCTGCCCCTTGCCCAGGTCTGAGCTAAGAAAAACAGTAGCCTACTCAGAGTACAGAGTAAACATTTTTAAAACAAATCAAATCATAACATAAGAAAGTACAGTATATTAAATCAATGGTCACATGTAAACCAGAAGGCTCAACAAAGCAATGATGGTTTCAGGACGTATCAAGAAAAACTTAATGAACTCAATTTGTATAATCTGGAGGACAGAAGGAAAGGGGGGGACATGATCGAAACATTTAAATATGTTAAGCAGTTAAATAAGGTCCAGGAGGGAAGTGTTTTTAATAGGAAAGAGAACACAAGAACAAGGGGACACAATCTGAAGTTAGTTGGGGGAAAGATCAAAGGCAACATGAGAAAATATTATTTTACTGAAAGAGTAGTAGATCCTTGGAACAAACTTCCAGCAGACGTGGTGGATAAATCCACAGTAACTGAATTGAAACATGCCTGGGATAAACACATATCCATCCTAAGATAGAATACAGAAAATAGTATAAGGGCAGACTAGATGGACCATGAGGTCTTTTTCTGCTGTCAGTCTTCTATGTTTCAGGATCTCCCTAAATATCATTGGGAGGTTTGGAAAACTGATTTTAATGGGAAACAATTTCTGAGGATCAGCTTTTCAGCTTTAGCTCCCTTGGTTTAGTGGTTATGGGAATTATTAGTAGTTTCTCCTACGATGACCTTACAGGTCAGACCAATTCTAGCTGGAGTAAACTATCTTCCTATCTACCTTACTTTTCTTAAGAAGTTGAAAATAATCAACGGTTCAGATATTTCCTGGGGGAGAGAAAAAAATATATTCTGCGCCATTCCATCAGCCTTCTTCAGCACAAAGACAGTTCTGTCATTATCTCGACAATTTGTCTGAATCTACTCTCCAAAATTAAAGAATCCAAAGAAGCTAAGCCTCATTGTCATAAGAAATAAAGCCAACCTAGCCTAGCAAATCCTCTTTTTTTCATTGAAAGCTATTGCATTGCCTTATCTAAGTAATAAAACAACAGTTCAGTAGCTAGATGCGACTGTATTGCTTTCTCATTAGCTTGGAATTTGGAGGACTTAATCAAAATTTCCCTTCACCTATCTGTTAGAAACAGCACTTTCATGTTTTTTGAAAACATGGCATTTTTAAATCATTAGCAAGAATGCCGAGTCCAAGTACTGTGAGAATTATGATTCCCCATTGATTCATCCAATTTCTTTTTAATGAAAGAATTTGTCTGTAATTATTTTTGATAAATAATCCTAGGATGCTTTCATAATTTCTGTCAATTTATAATTATGACTGGAGGGGGGAAAACTTTTTTCAATTAGTGGCTAGTTTAGCTTTGTCCTACTGGCGTGCTTTTTTCTTCCCTTCGCTTTTTAATTAGGGGCGTACGAAGCATAGAAGGCTCTTTAATTTTGCGATATACGAATCTGTTTGATTTTGTAATTTAATGAAGGAAATCAATTCCAATCGGTTTGAAGACATGATAAATCACGAAGGTCCGTATGCAAATTGATTCAAAGGCTAGTGATTCAATCCAAAGGTTTGATTTGTGGAGGTGATTTGACTGAATCCTCTTTGAATCAAAGCAATGCAGAGTCCTACGTCTATCCTGAATATGAATTTCAGTTCCAATCATAAAGAGGCTTATTTTACCAAGTCTTGTTTTAAAATGATATACAGTGGTACCTCATCTTACGGACGCCTCTTCTAACGAACTTTTCAAGATACGAACCCGGTGTTTAAGATTTTTGTGCCTTTTCTTCCGAACTATTTTCACCTTACGAACCCAAGCAGCTGCTGCTGGGATGAAGGGGTTTCTTTTTTCCCCCTTTTTTGAAGAAAGAAAAGGGAGGGTCTGCTTGGAGTAGGAAACATTTTGCAGAGAACAGTGTGCTTGCAAAGGAACTGAAAGGGTATCTTTTTAAGAAAGAAAAGGGAGGAGGGAGGGGCAGCTTGGGGAAGGAAAATTTTTGCAGAGAACAACATGCTTGCAAAGGAACTGAAAGGGTGTCTTTTTAAGAAAGAAAAGGGAGGAGGGAGGGGCAGCTTGGGGGAGGAAAAATTTTGCAGAGAACAACGTGCTTGCAGAGGCACTGAAACGGTGTCTTTTAAAGAAAGAAAAGGGAGGGGCGCCCCCTTGCCTTTCTTCCTTCCCACTCACCCTTTAGCCTAGCCTTGCTTCTTCCACCCGCCCCCTTTAGCTGCTCCTCCCTGCCCTCTGTTCGCCTCCCTTCTAAAGTTTGGGATTTTCCTGAAGGATTTGCACGCATTATTTGCTTTTACATGGATTCCTATGGGAAATATTGTTTCATCTTACAAACTTTTCACCTTACGAACCTCCTCCTGGAACCAATTAAGTTTGTATGATGAGGTACCACTGTATTTGAATTAAATACATCATCTTATTGTATGGTATTTGAATAGTGTTTGTATCTGAATGGTGCTGGAGAAGACTCCTGCGAATCCCTTGGACTATAAGGCGATTCAACCGGTCAATCCTAGAGGAGATCAACCTTGACTGCTCTTTAGAAGGCCAGATCCTGAAGATGAAACTCAAATACTTTGGCCACCTAATGGGAAAGAAGGACTCACTGTAGAAGAGTGTAATGCTGGGAAAGATTGAGGGCAAAAGAAGAAGGGGACGAGAGAGAATGAGGTGGCTGGATGGAGTCACTGAAGAAGTCGGCTTGAGCTTAAATGGACTCCAGACGATGGTAGAGGACAGGAAGACCTGGAGGAACGTTGTCCATGGGGTCACGATGAGTCGGTCATGACTTTGCAAAGTGTTTATATGCGGAAAGGTCATATAAGATTTGGAAATAGCAACCGTGCAGTTTTCTGTCAGAGGAGTTTTAGGTAACTCCCAAATTTTGGAAGTTCCACGATCATGGCAGATCTTCATTTTATGAGACTGAAACTTATTTATGCATTTCAAGTATAAATTTGGCTCATACAGTTGGTTAATTGCCTAGTAACCCGAGTTGCAAGGGCCAAGATAACAATTTTCTTGCTGGAAGAATATATTTCGAATATAGCCACAATGAATAAGCACATTATGGCATTGACCACACAGTAATAATAAATGCAGCATTACATTCCAATGGTTTATTTTTATGTTGTCACCCATATTAAATCATACCTGATGCAGAGAGTAAAATGAGGTGGAAATACAAGTGGGGTGGAATAACCTAAAGCAAGGGCCAATCTTCTTTATAATAACACAATGATTATAAAGGTTCCTTATCTATAAGAATGCACTGTAAAAAAAAAAAGCTACCAGAAAGTCAATTATTTGGCTTAGTCAGAAAGCCTGCTGGTCAGAAATTGCAGACAAAACCATTTGGCGATTCAAAGAGATCACCGGAGGGTCATTTTTCATGATGAATTCCGAAATAAATATTACCAGAAGCACTTCAATCAATATGCAAGCTTTTTATTGTTGTTAAATAAGAAATAGAAAAGGGGGGGAAATCAAGACTACAGGGATAATTTGGTTTTGAAAGAGGAGCCTGTTTCAGAGTTGCTATTTACTTTTTGAGGGAAGTCTGTAGTTCTGATGTCTAGAACAGTGTTTTTCAACCAGTGTGCCATGGCACACTAGTGTGCCGTGAGACATGGTCAGGTGTGCCGCGAAGCTCAGAGAGAGAAAGAAAGCAAGAGAGAGAAAGAGCGAGCGAGACAGAAAGAGAACAAGAGAGAGAGAGAAAGAAAGCAAGAGAGAGAGAAAGAGAACAATAGAAAGAAAGCAAGAGAGAGAAAGCAAGCAAGAGAGAGAAAGCAAGCAAGAGAGAGAGAAAGAGAGGGAGGGAAGGAGAGAGAGAGAGAAAGACATAGAAGGAGGTAGGGAGGGAGAGAGAAAGAGCAAAAATAGAGGAGGGAAGGAAGAGAAAGAAAGAGGGATGGAGAGAGAGAAAGAAAGAGGAAGGAAGGGAGAGAAAGAGGGAGAGAGAAATAGAGTGAAAGGGAGGAAGAGAGAGAGAAAAAGTCCAAACTTTTTTTACCACCACCCCCGCTCAATGTGCCCCAGGGTTTTGTAAATGTAAAAAATGTGCCGCGGCTCAAAAAAGGTTGAAAATCACTGGTCTATAAGATATCTCCAATATGGATTGCCTTCCTTAAAGTTGGAAAAGTTTCTTTCTTTGACACTGGTAGCATTTCTTCCACCCATTGGTAGACATGCAACTTGTCATGCTTACGATTCCCAAAGTCTTTCCATTGGATAAATAGAATGCAATCAATCTAATCTTTCTGTGCCAACTCAGGAAGCTCAATCTGCTCAAGGAGCTGCTAATACACTTCTACAGAGGAATTATTGAGTCTGTCATCTGCACCTCTACAACTATCTGCTTCTGGGACAGAACAGCTTAGGTTCGGCTCAGTTCTGCAACCCAACAAGACAGACACAAACTTCAGAGGATAATCAGAGCTGCAGGAAAAAAAACCCCAATTGCTTCCAACCTTCCTTCCATTGAGGACTTGTATACTGCAGGAGTCAAAAAGAGGGCTGTGAAAATATTTACTGTTGTGGTTGGCTCTGGCCCAGCTCCTGCCCCAAGGCGTGTGGAGGTGGATGTGGGGGATACATCCACATGCCGTAGGCCTGCTTTGCTCCCAATAGAATCTGCCAACGAAGTCTCCTCTGACCAAGGAAGCGTGAGTGACAGGGAAGAGGGGAGTTTGGCAGACAGCCCAGGAGGAGATCAGTCATCTGGTATCATCCCTGGATTCTGAACAAGAATTAATGGCACATCCACGCATGCGTAGAGTGATGCATAGGAGACAACAACTGAAGGATTATTACAAGAGAAAATGAGGCCACCTGTGGTTGGGTGGGGCTGCTGTAATTAGTGCTACAGATAAAAGTGCAGCCTGGTGTTTTAGCCTCATGGCAGTTTATCTGATTCATTGTTTGGTCAAGATTGTGGTTTTTGCTCTTCAGGATTGTGTGTGTGTGGACTCTCTGGACTTTAGAATTGGACTCAATTTCCCAGTTATTGGGTGAGCAATTGAATTGCATTTCACCTGTGTCTTGTGTGTACCAGAAAATCCCTTTGACATTTAAAAAGGGAGCTGTTTCTGTTTTTCTGTTTATAAAAATTTTGGGGTTTTCCTTTTATCATGTGGTGTGTGTCTTCCTGGACTAATTACCCTGTAATTACAGGCGGTTGAAACACGCTGGCAGAACATTTACTGACCCCTCATATCCTCTACATACATTGTTTCAACTCTTACCCTCAAAACGACGCTATAGAGCACTGCACACCAAGACAACTAGACACAACAACAGTTTTTTCCCGAGCGCCATCACTATGCGAAACAAATAATTCCCTCACCACTGTCAAACTATTCACTATAAGGCTGCACTACTATTACTATTATTCTTCTCATCGTTCTTCCTCCCACTTATGTCTTATGACTGTAATTGTTGCTTGCATCCTTACGATTTTTATTAATATTGATTGTTTCCTGATAATTAGTTTAAATTTCGAGTCGATTTAAACCTGGCTGCTTGCGATGGCTATTGCGTTAATACACTCTCTTGGCCTTCAGTGAATGGGGACCATCCTTGCCTGACTTGAGTGAATGACAAAGGCTCAAGGAAGAACTTCCTTTTGCTGCATAGGCCATGGGCTATGATGCAATGTATGAGTGATGGCAGGATAAAGCCTTGGGAAAAAGTAGTTTCTCCATAAATTATGACTGCAGCCACAAAGCTCCCAAAGAAATCCAAAATAAATCTCTACCCTCTGACATTTATTACACATCTAAATGAGATACAGCAGATGCTGAACGGGAAAAAAACTAAAGAGAAGGATATCAACAGTGAAGCTCGGCTTCCATTTAACAATAGTGCATCCCTCTTTGTGGGACAACATGCACAATAGCACTGAGCTGTCAAACTCTGTTTCATGGCGCTTCGTAGCAGCTTGGGCTCAGGTTGACTCAGGATTACCCATTAGAAGGAATTAATTATTCCATACCTTGGAAGAGATGAAGAAAATGTGCATCGTCAGCCTTTTAAAGATAATTTTGCTTTGTCTCTAGGTACCAACATGTTAGGTTTAACGGAGAGTGGGTCTAAGTCAGTGGTTCTCAACCTGGGGGTCGGGACCCTTTGGGGGTCGAAATACCTTTTCACAGGGGTCGCGTAAGACCAACTAAACAATGTCGGTTGGCGGGCCCCAGGGGAAGAGCCTTCTCTGTGGCGGCCCTGGCCCTCTGGAACCAACTCCCCCCGGAGATTAGAACTGCCCCTACCCTCCTTGCCTTTCGTAAGCTCCTTAAGACCCACCTTTGTCGTCAGGCATGGGGGAACTGAGACATCTCCCCCGGGCATATACAATTTATGAATGGTATGTTTGTATGTATGTGTGTTTAGAAAATGGGGTCTTTTAAATATTTTTAAACAGTAATTTAGATTTGTTGTAAATTGTTTTCACTTTGTTGTGAGCCGCCCCGAGTCTGTAGAGAGGGGCGGCATACAAATCTAATGAATGAATGAATGAATGAATGAATGAATGAATGAATGAATGAATGAATGAATGAATAAATAAATAAATAGGGAAAGAAAAATTTCCCATGGTGTTAGGAACTAAAGCTTTTATTCTGGCACCTTGGAACATATTTTTACAATCCGACCAATCAGGCGTTTACAGTGGGGGTGTCCCTTTGACCTTCCTCCCAATCAGCTTAAAGCTCTGTTGGGAGAATTGACACTAGACTTATGGTTGGGGGTCACCACAACATGAGGAATTGTATTAAGGGGTCACGGCATTAGAAAGGTTGAGAACCACTGGTCTAAGTGAATACTGAGGAATATCAGAAAATTATCAGAGAATTCTGATAATTCTGAGGATTATCAGGAATACTGAGGAATATCAGAGAATTAAATATTATAGAGACAAAGGACAAAGGGAATCAAATCTTCCCCTAAATTTACCAACTTTAAGTATATTTAATTGGCAGTCCTATTGACTAGTATTATGATCAGAGGTGGTATTCTGCCAGTACGTACCGGTTCGGGCAAACCAGTAGTAGCAAGTTGCACTCATCCTATCCTATTTAGGCTCATTTTGGAGAGGGGCGGCATACAAGTCCAACAAATAAATAAATAAATAAATAAATTTTGTAGCCATGTACATGCGTGCAAGCCACACCCGCTACCAAAACACATGAACGGAAGGATGTAGACATGCATGGATGTTTGCATGGATGGACATGCAAACTGGTAAGAAAATACCACCTCTGATTATGACGGCCGGTTATAGAACATCTTGTTGAGGAAAGATGACTTGATAATGTGTTGTAAGCTTCCCCGAGTCTTCAGAGAGGGACAGCATATAAATCCGAATGAATGAATGAATGAATTAATTAATTAATGAGACCTCACCTACAAATTGAATGGGTTCAAAGATGGGCTACAAAAATGGTGGAAGGTCTTAAGCATGAAACCTATCAGGAAAGACTTCATGAACTCAATCTGTATAGTCTGGAGGACAGAAGGGAAAGTGGGGACATGATCGAAACATTTAAATATGTTAAAGTGTTAAATACGCTTCAGGAGGGAAGTGTTTTTAATAGGAAAGTGAACACAAGAACAAGGGGGCAAAATTTGAGGTTAGTTGGGGAAAAGATCAGAAGCAACCTGATGAAATATTATTTTAATGAAAGAGTAGTAGATGCTTGGAACAAACTTCCAGCAGACGTGGTTGGTAAATCCACAGTAACTGAATTTAAAGATGCCTGGTATAAACAAACAGGTATATCCATCCTAAGATAAATGTTGTGGTTAGCTCTGGCCCAGCTCCTGCCCCAAGGACTGTGGATGTGGGAGAGACATCCACATGCTGCAGGCCTGTTTTGCCCCCGGTGGAATCTGCGGTTGAAGGCTCCTCTGACCAAGAAGACATGAGTGACAGGGAGGAGGAGAGTGTGGCAGACAGCTCAGAAGGAGATCAATTATCTAGCTCCTCCTTGGATTCAGAACAAGAGTTAATGATACAGCCACGCATGCGGAGAGCGATGCATAGGCAACAACAACTGAGAGATTATTATCAAAGAAAATGAGGCCACCTGTGGTTGGGTGGGGCTGTGGTAATTAGTGAGGCTGCTATAAATAGCAGCCTGTGGGTTTGGCCATTGTGGAGGATTATCTGATTGTTGTGTTTCGTGACTGCTTTACTGACTTTGACTTTTTGTGTGCTGATTTTTCCCCGTTTTGAAACTAAACCAGAGCAAAGTGTGTTTCACTTTGTGAAAGAAGAAGGACTGTGAATTGCCTCACAGCTGCAAGCTACGTATCTCAGAACTGATAGGGGACTTGTACAAATTACCAGTTTGTTTGGAGACAGTGCTCTTTGCTATACCAAAAGAGGGCTTAGTTTAAGTGAATTTTCATTATAAAGAACATTGTTTTGAATTTTCAAAGGTGTGTGTGTCTGAAATTTGTACCTGTGAATTTTTGGGAGGAGTCTGCCAGAGAGCCCGACAGAACAGATAAAATACAGGAACTAGTATAAGGGCAGACTAGATGGACTATGAGGTCTTTTTCTGCCATCAATCTTCTATGTTTCTAATGAATCTATGTGCAGGAAATTTAGTATAAGTTTAATTTTGCTCTCTTTTCCCTAACTTTTATTTGCTTTCTAAGATAGGAATAGAATCTTTGACTTGGCTTGCTATAACAGACTGAACCAGAAATTAACAATTCCCCTTTTAGTCTTGCCTGCTCTTGAACGTAATCTCTGTAGCTACTGTGGTATGAGCCCCAAAGTAGGTTAATTGAATAAACCATGGTATTAAGATAATCACAGGTTAGCATCACATGTAGAGACAACACTATACCGTCTGTTCAGGATCACACTTCATGCTTGCACTTTGGCTTGCTATTTCCTTGGGCTTGAGAGAAGGAAAACAAAAAAAACAAATCACTTGATCAAAGAAGAAAGTACTTGAACAAGGTCAGTAACAAAGGAACTAGAGTTAAAGTAAATGTTGAAAAATCAGGGAGGGATGTAAACTTCAAGGAAATCGGAGGCAGCAAAAAAAAAGAGAACATGTACAGGAAATCATTTTCAAACTTTCTTCAGTAAATCGGTAAAACTGAGGGATCTTTGGTGTCTCTGAGCTCAGTGGTTTTCTTGCTGAATTTCATTACCAAACTAAGTAATATTAGTGCTACAAAGAAGTGTTGGTTATGACCTATAAAGCCCTTCATGACACCGGGCCAGATTATCTCAGGGACCGCCTTCTGCCGCACGAATCCCAGCAACCAGTTAGGTCCCACAGAGTGGGCCTTCTCCGGGTCCCGTCAACTAAACAATGTTGGTTAGCGGGGCCCAGGGAAAGAGCCTTCTCTGTGGCGGCCCCGGCCCTCTGGAACCAACTCCCCCCAGAGATTAGAACTGCCCCCACCCTCCTTGCCTTTCGTAAACTCCTCAAAACCCACCTCTGCCGTCAGGCATGGGGGAACTAAGATAACCTTTCTCCCTGGGCTTGTACAATGTATGCATGGTATGTTTGTATGTATGATTGGTTTTATAACAGGGTTTTTTAGCTGTTTTAGTATTGGATTTCTACATTCTGTTTTTGTCACTGTTGTTAGTCGCCCCGAGTCCACAGAGAGGGGCGGCATACAAATCCAAGAAAGAAAGAGAGAGAGAGAGAGAGAGAGAAAGAAAGAAAGAAAGAAAGAAAGAAAGAAAGAAAGAAAGAAAGAAAGAAAGAAAGAAGTGGGGTTTTGCCAGTGGTGAAATCTATTTACCTTTCCTACCAGTTTGGAAGCACATGCCACTGTCACAGAAGGCCTAGCGTATCCACAGAAGGTTATAAAAGACAATGGCAGTGTCCAGGCGGATGGGTGGAGTCTCGCGCTGCCACCACTACCAATTCTCTGAACCACCGGTGGCTGCCGCTATCGGTATGTCCAAACCGGCCCGAACCGGTAGCATTTCACTCCTAGGTTTTGCTCTTATTTGTATATCCAGATGTGGGCTACTGCCTGGACAGAGGCGAATGCAGTGGGGTAGTGAAAATGGAGCTCCACCCCAGAGCACCCAATTTGCACTGAAAGATGTTAAAAGAAAATGTAGGGTGTCCGGCATAAGCCACGTCCACAGTGTAGTAGTAAAAATTTTGGTAACTCTTCACCATGTATTTCCTAGTGTCATGCCTAGTCGGTGTGAGTGGTCTTGGAGGTTCCTTAGTTAGAGTGTTGTTTATTGTTAGCTTGTTTGTCTGCAGTGTTGTATACTTCATTGTTGGTCTAGTGTTAATCCTGGTGTTAAGTAAAATTGAGCTATAGGAGTTAGAATTCTGAGCCCATTTCCAACCAAAAACATTAATTATTATTATTATGTCAGTACAACACAGCAAACGAGATCACTATGCTGGATTTCGTATTTCATCACCAGTCGGGCGCTTCCCAAGCACCTAGGACTGTGTGATGTAGCGGCGCAATTATGTTTGCCGATCCCAGTAAAGCGGCCTTTTGCAATTGACAGATGGAGATTTTGTCAATTCCGATGGTTTTCAAATGTCCGCTGAGATCCTTTGGAACTGCGCCCACCATGCCAAGGACCACTGGGACCACTTTCACTGGCTTATGCCAGAGTCGTTGCAGCTCGATTTTTAGATCTTCGTATTTCACTAACTTCTCTAGCTGCTTCTCCTCAATTCTGCTGTCTCCTGGGATTGCGATGTCGATGATCCATACTTTCTTTTTCTCCATGATCACAATGTCTGGTGTGTTGTTGTTGTTGTTGTTCTTCTTCTTATTATTATTATTATTAATTAAATTTGTATGCCGCCCCTCTCCGTAGACTCGGGGTGGCTCACAACAATAGTAGCAAAACAATATGTAATACAAATCTAATAATTTAAACTAAAAACCCATAATTTAAAAACATGCACACTAACACACCTTTTCTCTAGTTTAAAAGAGCTGGAGTGGCACAATGGTTAGAGTGCAGCACTGCAGGCTACTTCATCTAACTGCTAGCTGTAGTTCAGCAGTTCATATCTCATCACCGGCTCAAGGTCAACTCAGCTTTCCATCCTTCTGAGGTGGGTAAAATGAGGACTCAGATTGTAGGGGGTAATATGCTGATTCTGTAAACCGCTTAGAGAGCTCTGTAAAACGGTATATATGTCCATATCTTGGAGAAAGATAAGACTTTCAAATTCATGGAAGGTCCCAGATCTGAAAGGCCAATCTTTGTACCATCTTCAGTTTGATTGGAGCAATATATCCCAACTACATATGCAAAATGCCAATCTCATGCCAATGTCATCATAGAACAAAGGGAGATTGCCATCTTTTAAAAAAATCTTCCTTGGGCCCAAACAAAATGTTTCTTGGGCAATCTATGCTTATCAAATGTATTTGCTTCCTTCCTGAACCTGTGGGGAACCTCAAGCAGAATTGAAGAGTCTCTAGGGTGGAGGTGTCTCTGCTCATTTTAATGTCTGTCCGAATCCACAGGGCTCAAGAGCTTAATTAAAGACAGAGGGAAAGGTGACAAGGGGAGGAAGGAAGGAGACAGAATCAAAGAAACGCTATGAAAAATGAATGCTAAAGTAGTTGGAAAAGATCCACGGGTGAGGGAAACAGCAGAAAGCATCTGGCACCATTGTACATGATTGATGTTTCAAGTCATGAAGTGTCAAGGAGAGAGAGAGACATAGAATAGGTCATACAAATACAATCCAGGGAAATGGCAAAAGGGCAAAATATGTGCTGGATTTTATATTTCTATGGCGATCCAATAGTTTGAAAAGAAAGACCATATTCACAGCTAAAATGTAACTGCATTGACTGCCGATTGGTTTCTGGATGCAATTCAAAGTGTTGGTTGTGACCTATAAAGTCCTACATGGCATCGGACCAGATTATCTCCAGGACCGCCTCCTGCCGCAGTGACCGGTTAGGTCCCACTGAGTCAGCCTTCTCCAGGTCCCATCAACTAAACCAGTGTTTTTCAACCAGTGTGCCGCGAGACATGGTCAGGTGTGCCGCGAAGCTCAGAGAGAAAGAAAGCAAGAGAGAGAGAAAGAAAGAGTGTGAGAGAGAAAGAGAACAAGAGAGAAAGAAAGAGAGAGAGAGAGAACAAGAGAAAGAAAGAGAGAACGAGAGGGAGCAAGAGAGAGCAAGAGAGAGAAAGAAAGCAAGAGAGAGAGAGAAAGACATAGAGGGAGGGAGGGAGAGAGAGAGAGAGCAAAAAAGAGAGAAAAGAAGGAAGAGAAAGAAAGGGATGGAGAGAGAGAGAAAGAAAGAGGAAGGAGAGAGAAAGAAAGAGGAAGGGAGAGAAAGAGGGAGGGAGAAAGAAATAGAGTGAAAGGGAGGAAGAGAGAGAGAGAGAATTATTTTGTCCAAACTTTTTTTAGTCGCCCCCCCCACCACCACTCAATGTGCCCCAGGGTTTCATAAATGTAAAAAATGTGCCGCGGCTCAAAAAAGGTTGAAAATCACTGAACTAAACAATGTCTCTCGGTGGAGCCTAGAGGAAGAGCCTTCTCTGTGGGGGCTGCGGCCCTCTGGGATCAGCTCCCCTCACAAATTCACACTGCCCCCACCCTCACCACCTTCTGCAACAGCCTGAAGACATATCTATGCTGCCAGTCTTGGGGCTATTAGTCTCTATCACCCTGGCTGATGAATGCAATATATGTTTGTTGTTTGAATGGGAAAGATTGACTTTTAATGGTTTTTTTTGGGGGGGGGGTTAAATTAGGTAGTCTAAATTAATTGCATTTAGGATATTTATACTGTTTTCTTTTATATGTTGTAAGCCGCCCCAAGTCCTTGGAGAAGGACGACATATAAGTCCAATGAATGAGTGAGTGAGTGAGTGAGTGAGTGAGTGAGTGAGTGAGTGAGTGAGATGGGTTATGCAGAATCAATCTGCATCAGAGGTGGAATCTTTTTTTCTTCGCTGTTGCTTCACTCTTTTACATGCCACGTGGGTGGGCGTGCCTACACAGTGCTAAAAAAACCAGCTTCTGCGTATGAGCAGAAGCAAAAAACAAGATGGTGGCACCTATGGCAGTATCAATGGTGCCACTGAGAGAGCTGCTTCAGGGCTGTGGCAGGCCTGGGTCACTGCTGGTTCCAGCGACCCAGGCCGTCAAGTTACTACCGGTTCCATAGAACCGATCCGAACCAGGAAGAACCCATCTCTGTTCTGCATATTTTTCAGAGGCTGGTCCTTAAGTCAAATGAAAGAGAAGTTGATTTAGAAAATGTTTCAATAAAGAAAGAGATAGCAATAGCACTTAGACTTATATATAAATCATCATAGTGCTTTACACCTCTCTCTAAGTAGTTTACAGAGTCATCCTATCGGCTCCAAGAACTTGGGTCCTCATTTTTGCTGACCTCGGAAGGACGGAAGTTTTTGCTGGCATTTTTGAAATCTGAATCGTTTCATACCAATAGTAGTAAGGACTGTGGTTAAACTTCTCTCTGCATTTTCAAAACTTTTTACAGTTATCCCTGTAATTTTATTGATTTCATTTTTTTTAACAAATCCTTATTACGATGATTAGTTTTGTTTTGATTATTTATGAATATTATTGCCTGCCTTGGAAGGAAAGATTCCTTTTTGAGCCAGGAGGATAAACATTTTTAATAAAGAAGACTGTGTGCATTTTTGCCACCTTAACCTCTGTTCTATTACTCAAAAACAAGTTTCACTGATTAAGAAAGGCTTATTCCCAAGAAAGCAAGCCCAGGTTTAAAGCTGTCTGCACGTTCCAATGGATTTGCCTTTTCATGCCAAACTTACGTATGCAAACTCTTAACTACATGATGACTAAGTAATAAAATCTGCTTCAACTTGAGTTTGAGGGACTACATAGAGATATCAACGAAGCAGTGGAAGTGATGTGCGAGAGCAATCATGGGCTTCCCAAGGTATGCCCATGTTACACCAACACTCCGCAGTCTGCATTGGTTGCCGATCAATTTCCGGTCATAATTCAAAGTGTTGGTTTTGACCTATAAAGCCCTTCATGGCACCGGGCCAGATTATCTCAGGGACCGCCTTCTGCCACACGAATCACAGCAACCGATCAGGTCCCACAGAGTTGGCCTTCTCTGGGTCCCGTCAACTAAACAATGTCGGTTGGCGGGTCCCAGGGGAAGAGCCTTCTCTGTGGTGGCCTCCGACTCTCTGGAACCAGCTCCCCCCAGAGATTAGAACTGTCCCTACCCTCCTCGCCTTTCGCAAACTCCTTAAAACCCACCTTTGTCGTCAGGCATGGGGGAACTGAGATATCTCCCCCGGGCCTATATAATTTATGTATGGTATGCTTGTGTATGTCTGTTTAATAATGGAGTTTTTTAATATTTTAAATTGTAAATTATTAGATTTGTTATAAACTGTTTTTATTGTGTTGTGAGCCGCCCCGAGTCTATGGAAAGGGGCAGCATACAAATCTAATAAATAATAATAATAATAATAAAAAATAATATCAATGGTTTTTTTCCTTTGCAAAAATGTAAAAATGTTTTCCACTGTCTCTTGTTCTGTCTGTGTTAAAAATTCTGTTTATGTGCATAGTAGCACTACAGAACAAAGAAAGGGTAGAGTCACCATGTGCTTTACTGCTCAACTACTTAACTGTTATAGGAAACTGTTTGTAGGTAGAGGTACCACTGTAGTAAGAATACAACCTGTAAGTCTCATCTCTGGGGTGTCTTTTGTTTTCTGTTCCACACATGTCTGTAGCTCTATCCGTATGTATTTCCATGTGTGATCCATTACTAAAAGCTCAACTTGAACAAAGATTTCAGCAATCAAAGTTCTGTCTTCAGGAATTTCAAATTGATTTGGATCTCCCTATATCCAATGAGCCTAGAAGCATGGAGAGGGGAAAAAAAGCAAGCAGCTTGGGGACAGAGCATGAGTCAAGAAAAATATCAAATTTAGCAATCAAGTTTGGTCTGTGACCTTCTCTCCCTCCAACCTACTTGAGAGATCTCGGAGTCTTGGTGGATAATCAACTAAACATGAGCCAACAATGTGCAGCAGCATCCAAAAATGCCAAAACAATCATAAGCTGCATCAACAGGGGAATACACTCCAAGATCAGGGAAGTCTTAATACCACTCTACTATGCCCTGGTCAGACCCTGTGTTCAGTTCTGGTCACCACAATTCAAAAAAGACATTGAAACTCTGGAGAAGGTGCAGAAAAGAGCAACTAAAATGATCAGGGGTCTAGAAACCAAGACTTACGAAGAGAGACTGCGGGAACTGGGCATGGATAGCCTAGAGAAAAGGAGAGCCAGAGCGGACATGATAGCAGTCTACAGGTATACGAGGGGTTGCCACACAGAGGAGGGGATCACTTTATTCTCCAGGGCACCGGAGGGCCGAACGAGGAACAACGTCTGGAAGCTGACCAAGGAGAGATTCAACCTGGAAATAAGGAAGAACTTCCTGACGGTCAGAACGATCAACCAGTGGAACAACCTACCAGCGGATGTTGTGAACTCCAATACTCTGGACATTTTTAAGAGGAAATTGGACTGCCATTTGGCTGGGATGCTGTAGGGTTCCTGCTTAGGCAGGGGGTTGGACTTGATGACCCACATGGTCCCTTCCAACTTTAACAATCAATCAATCAATCAATCAATAAATAAATAAATAAATAAATAAATACTTTGTTTATTATCTCGAGCTCCTCAAAATGACGATGGAAGAAACCCCAAACTGCAAAAAGGAAGACATCAAAATGAGAGATCAGACTGTTGAGGATTGTATTATTTAAACCTGTTACCATATCAGCAGATGATCATACCTCGCTGACCTTGGAAATGAAGGAGGTCAAGCCTCCAGAGCTATGCTTTAGAATGGGAAGTCAAAGGAGCATCAGAAATCATTTCTGCATTGTGGCCAGTAGAAAGCATTGGCAGGTCTCTGAGGTCATCAGAGGTTGAGCTTGATTCAAAAGAGATTTTACCTTTTACTCCACATGATGCACGTCTAAAGTTCTGTAACTGGTTAGCATGGTAGATAGCAAACTGCTCTGCATAAAATGATAGCGAAACCGTTTCATCCAAAATATAAGTACTGCCGCACAAATGGTTCCACTGTGTTTTAAATAAATGCTGTGCTCCTTACACACAGATTGGTATGGCACTCTTAGTTTATAAAACACTGAATTGTAGGGGAGGGAAAGGATCCCGAACGTAGAATATTAAAAAGGTAACAGTAGTAGCGAAGGTAGAAGCAAAAGTCTGGAAGAAATTGGAGAAAATTCAATTTATACTAAACACACAATAAAACTGTGCCAAGACTGAATTCTGTCAGGAAGCATTACCTTAACGTTTAAGATATAGGGTCCTCTAAGAATTGTGTTTCAAAATGGAATGACTTTACAGCAAGAGAGCTGAAGACTGGGCCAATCAAAATAATTTTATTAATCAAATTTATATGGCTGCCTACTATGCCACGAAAAAAGAACTCTGGGCAATGTACAACAATGGAGTGGAGTGGAGTAGAGTGGAGGAGAGGAGTGGAGGGGAGGGGAGGAGAGGAGAGGAGTGGAGTAGAGTGGAGGAGAGGAGTGGAGTAGAGTGGAGGAGAGGAGAGGAGAGGAGTGGAGAGGAGTGGAGGAGAGGAGTAGAGTGGAGGAGAGGAGTGGAGTGGAGGAGTGGAGGAGAGGAGTGGAGTGGAGTGGAGTGGAGTGGAATGGAATGGAATAGAATAGAATAGAATAGAAGAATTAGAATGGACCTGGTAGGTCATCCAGTCCAACCCTACACCCAAGCATTAGGCTCTACACCATTTTTGACAAATGCCTCTCCAGTCTCTTTTTGAAAGCCTCCAGTGATGAAGCTCCCTCAACTTCTGAAGGCAATGTCTGTTCCATTGGTTGATTGTTTTCGCTGTCAGAACATTCCTCCTTATTTCTAGGTTGAATCTCTCCTTGGTCAGTTTCTATTCATTATGTCTGCCCTTCAGATGCTTTGGAAAATAGCTTGACCCTCCCGTCTCTCACTGTGGCAGCCTTAAAGATATTGGAAGACTGCTATCATGTCTCCCCTGGTCCTTCTCTTCATTAGACTAGCCATGTCCAGTTCCTGTAACTCTTTTTCATGGGTGGATGTGTGGATGGCTGCATGGAGAAGAAGGATCTTCTGAAGTCGGCAGCATTGATTGAACCTCCTGTTCCGCACTGAACTTCCTGCCAAGAAAATTCCACAAAATTTTGAAATACTTTCTGGGTTCCCTGAAGTACTGCTTCGAAAGCTGGTTTTTTGCCTTCACATGTATAATCATATGGCAAATACCTCTCCATGATAGTCAAGCTTCACAACTTTAACCCTGTTCTGTCTGGGTCACTCCGGAAGCCAAGACCAACCCAAAAAGAGAATCCAGACACACCGGTAAAAGGCAAAGGCAGTTTATATAATTCAAGGAAAACACAAGTAACAGAAAATGTCCTTACAAGCAGGAAAAACGCTGGAACTTCAAACATATACATGAAGGCAATAGTCCATGAAGCAATACCAGATTCTTGCTGCCAAGACGAAGCTGTAGATAGCAAACATATGCCTCCCACGAGTCTTCCAGACTGCTAGGCCACAAGCCAAGATCAGAGACGCTGAGAATCAAAGCAGGTCACCGCAACTCCAATTGATAACACTCCACATGGCTTCAAGGCCTTGCCTGCCTTTTAAACCCTGCTGGTGAGGACCACACCCAAACCCAGCTGTTTCTAATTCAATGGTGATAATATTTCTTTAACTGCTCCTTTCGTTGCTCTGACCATCTCTGTCGCATGTCAGTGACAGCTTGTGCATCATCACTTAACGATTCCAAGCTACTGGCTGGGGAGAGCCCCCCCCCGGGGGCTCTCATGCTGTTCTCCTTCATCCCATTCCTGACTCTCCTCTCCCCCGTCCGACTGTTCAGCCCCCTCCTCTTCGCTGTCATCCTACTCCGGGCATGGAGCCAGCAGAGACACAGCCGGTCCCTGAGCAGCCTCGGGCTGAACCACAACAAACCCAAAGCAGGTTATTCATTCTTTTGTTGCTGCCCGTTACTTCTAAAGCTCTACACATTCGAAATGAAGCGGGGAGAAAAAGAGAGAGAGAAGAAAAATAGCATAATTCACTCTTGGTGTCAGTTGAAATGCTCACAGGTAACCAACCATCAGCCATCCATAAAAGCTATAGGTGAAATCTAATTTTCATAAGCACCAATCAGCACCGCAGATACTCTAGGCAGTTTGAAACTTAATTCATGAGCATTTCACCGACAGAATGGCAAGGTCTGCCCATTTTTTTTTAATTTTTTTTATTTAAAATGAATAATTCAATTGGTTCTATAAAACATCTATTTTAAACACATTATACCACAGCAGACAATGTTCTCCTTGGGGGTTCTGTATATCATGATAACATTCAAATCATTCAGGGCTCTTGAGAAGCAGACAATATCAGAATGTCACCAGGTGGATATAATGCTGCCTTTACATTTGCTATGACACAGTCTGGTTGCTGCGATAAATAGAGGGCTTGTATATCTCCACCGGTAAAGGGTGAGGTTAGGCAAGTAAGAAACGGAATTCCTGCCTGTTGGGAGAATTATTTCATTTAAGAGGTGAAGCTGATTGCTCAAGATCAGAAGGTCCTCACTGGTATTCTAATGCATTTTGAACATTCTTTACAATCAAATATGTAATGGTTTCATCTCCTACACCAGGGGTCGGCAAACTTAAACACTCAAAGAGCCACAATGGCCCTAACCGGAAGCCCTCTGTCCAGTCTCTTCTTAATAGCCTTCAATGATGAAGCACCCACAACTTCTGAAGACAAGCCCTACCACTGGTTGATTGTTCTCTCCGTTGAGAAATTTCTCCTTAGTTCTGTTCTGTCTGGGTGCCCCCAGACTTCAACACCAACTGGAAAAAACAGCGGACACGCTGGTACAAACAAAGGCACTTTATAGTTTGAAAAATAAACACAGAGAAAAACCTGTTCTTCCCAACAGGCAGGCTATGAGACTTCACAGCAGAGTCCTGACGGCCAGACAATACAGCAGACTTCTTGCTGGCACACCCACCACTGTAGAGAATAAGACCCACACCATTTCCCCCCAAGGTTTCAGTATTCAAAGTCACAAACCAGAATTCCAAGACGCCAAAGATCACAGCCAGGTCCCAGGACTCCCAAAGATAATACTCCACAAGCCAGGAAGGGTGGGTCTGCCTTTTCAGCCTTTCCAGAGAGCACCACACCCAAACCCAGCTGTTGCCTCTTTAGTGCTGAAAGTACCTGGCTAATTGTCCCCTTCGTTGTGTTGCTCTTCTCTGCCGGAGATCGATGATTGCTTGTGCATTTTCATCTAAGGAATCCAGGCTGCTTGCTGGGGAGAGCTCCCTCTCGGGGGGACTCTGGCTGTCCTCCCTCTCCCTCAGCCTGAGATTCCTCCTCCCCGTCTGCCTGAACCTCCTGTTCCTCATCCTCCCCCTCTGAGCAGGAAGTCGGCAGAGGATCAGCCGTTCCCTGAGGGGCCTCAGACGGAATCACAACACGTTCTAGGTTGCTTCTCTCCTTGATTAGTTTCCATGCATTGTTTCCTGTCTTGCCGGTTGCTGCTTTGAAGAATAGATTGCCCCTTCATCTTTGTGGCAGCCCCTCAGATGTGAATATTATTGCATTCACCTATAATATATGGGAACATCCATCTTTCACTGCATCATCAACCTTCCTGTAGCCCTTTGTTTTTCTGATGTACCACCTACACTTAAATCCTAAAGGAAGACTTTGCAAGAGAAGAGAATCCATGCATTTCTGCAGTCCAGCAAAAACATTTATTTATTGATCTATCTATCTATCTATCTATCTATCTATCTATCTATCTATCTATCTATCTATCTATTTATTGGATTTGTATGCCGCCCCTCTCCGGAGACTCGGGGCAGCTAACAGCAACAACAAGACATCGTATAATAATAATCCAATACTAAAAACAGTTAAAAGCCCATTATTATAAAAACCAAACATACATACAGACATACCATGCATAAAATTGTAAAGGCCTAGGGGGAAAGAGTATCTCAATTCCCCCATACCTGGCGGCAGAGGTGGGTTTTAAGAAGCTTACAAAAGGCAAGGAGGGTGGGGGCAATTCTAATCTCTGGGAGGAGTTGGTTCCACGGGGCCGGGGCCGCCACAGAGAAGGCTCTTCCCCTGGGTCCCGCCAAGCGGCATTGTTTAGTTGACGGGACCCGGAGAAGACCCACTCTGTGGGACCTAACTGGTCGTTGGCCTGTTTTACCTGTTAATTTAAGTTACGAAATGGAGGGGGGAGAAACCTCTTACCAGATCATTTATCCTGAGCATTTTATTCACAAAGCAAGGCAGGGAGCTGTCACCACTAACCCAGCACCTTCAGGGTTAACCGTTCCACTCTTTCCTTTCTCCACTTCTCTTTTATGCATCCTCATGCATCCTGGCAATTCATCTGCACCATTGGTCCCTCCCTGCCAGAGGCTCAGCATTGCTAAGGGAGAAGGAAATGAACCCAAGATCAATTGTTTTGGTCCGAAGAATATAATAGCTGGAAAGAAGGAATGTCATTATGCAGCGTTTCTCCCCAAAAGAAGGTCATCTGTGCTTTGAAGAGGGATTAATCCTCCTCGGGGAATCGAGATTCACGTTACACGGAAATATAAAGTAATTTACTCCAGTTAGTTGAAGGCGTTTTGAAAGTAGCTGGACTAATAGAAGAAGGCTCCTTAATTTTTCAAGTGTGAGTCCTTCTGTAGCCTGACGGGCATTGCTATCAGCATTCAAGAAGAGACGATCAGATGGTAAAGAAAATCACTCCTATTTTTAACCTGGGTTTTATTCAACTTAAATGCTCGTTCTGGGAACCTTGGGGGAAGCTGTTGAGTGGCAGGGATTGAAAAAGGTTCTGTAGGCTTTGGTCATCAAGAATCACATCACAAGAACATTTGGGTGGAGGGGGGAAAATGCATTGCCTTCCCTAAAATGCACCTTCTATCCAGCGGTGGGATTCTGATATAATAATAATAATAATAATAATAATAATAATAATAATAATAATACAGATGAAACAATCGATCACATACTCAGCTGCTGCAAAAAGATCGCACAGACTGACTACAAGCATAGACACGATGCTGTGGCACAGATGATCCACTGGAACTTGTGCCAGAACTACCATTTATCAGTGGCAAAGAACTGGTGGGATCATAAGCCCGAAAAAGTGGTCAAAAATGAGCAAGCAAAACCACTGTGGGACTTCCGACTTCAGACTGACCGAATTCTGAAGCATAACACACCAGACATTGTGATCGTGGAGAAAAAGAAAGTATGGATCATTGACATCGTAATCCCAGGAGACAGCAGAATTGAGGAGAAGCAGCTAGAGAAATTAGTGAAATACGAAGATCTAAAAATCGAGCTGCAACAACTCTGGCATAAGCCCGTGAAAGTGGTCCCAGTGGTACTTGGCACGCTGGGCGCAGTGCCAAAGGATCTCAGCGGACATTTGAAAACCATCGGAATTGACAAAATCTCCATCTGTCAATTGCAAAAGGCCGCTTTACTGGGATCGGCAAACATAATTCGCCGCTACATCACGCAGTCCTAGGTGCTTGGGAAGCGCCCAACTGGTGATGAAATACGAAATCCAGCATAGTGATCTCGTTTGCTGTGTTGTACTGATAATAATAATAATAATAATAATAAACAATAGCAATTTATTAGATTTGTATGCCGCCCCTCTCCGAAGACTCCAGAATTTATCCAGCAGTTTGCCCAGCAGCACCAAAAATGTGAGCGCGCTCACTCGCTACGCTCAAATGCGCCATGTCCGTGCATGAGCACAAACCTCACATGGCTTGCATGCATGCACATGGCTTGAAAATGTGGCAGGACTCAAAGATCTCAGCGAAAGCGCTGGTGAGCTGAGCTGTTGTTTAGCACAGCTGAAGCTTGGCGATTCGCTTCCGCGTGAATCAGCTGAACTAAAAAAGGGGGGAATATAAGGGAGGGAATGGCAGGGGCGGGGCCAACCAGTGGTGGTGTTTGGCGGTTCTTTGAATTGCTCATAATTGCTGCTACAATTCGCCCGAACCGGGCAGAACCAGCTGAATACCACCTCCTCTCCCTATCTGTTCTTATATTGACTGGTTGCTAATATGATTGGATTGCTTATTTGTACCTGGACTATCATTAAGTGTTGTACCTTATGATTCTTGATGAACTTATCTTTTCTTTTATGTATACTGAGAGCATGTGCACCAAGAAAGTCACACTTAGCCAATAAAAAATTCTACTCTACTCTACTCTACTCTACTCTACCCTACCCTACCCTACCCTACCCTACCCTACCCTACCCTACCCTATTATTTTGAGCTCAGTTGGAACATTGGAACCTGTAACCATTTAAAATGGGAAGCAGTTGGAAAATTAAGGTTTAGGAGGCTATTTTAATCCAACGTCAGTATCTAAAGTTTGTTGCGATCTGTTGTGATCAGAAAAGAAACTACTATAAAAGTAAAATATGATGGTTCAACAGCCTGAAAGGAACAGACAAGCAGATATATATTCATCTTCTTTCCCTTTCTTACATACCTCTTTGAAAGTATTAAAGTGTCAGAATTTTTTTTAAAAGAGAAATCAATCTTTATTTATTTATTATTCAATTTATATCGCTACCTGAACAGAGCTTGGATTAAACCTAAATCGGCTTCATACAAGTAGCCCAAACGAAGCAATAAATAAATAAAATTTCTATCACCACCATCTGTAAAACAGACTTTTAGCCTGTTTGATTTTAATCCTTCTTGAATAAATAGAAAACTCCTAAAGTGGTTATAAGTCATGAGTGATGTTATATACACAGTCCATTAAACCTATAATTTATAAGTTATTAAATTGCCTTACAAGGTCGGGTTTTTTTCCCTTTCCCATCACAGGGGAGGGGGAGAAAGTTACATGAGAATCTGCCTAGTAGAGTCTCAACCGGCTGAAATTTTAGGGAGAAAACTTTCCCAGTTTTACCTAAAGACCTTGAGAATTCCACTTGGATTCTTTATATGCAAAGGAAGTGTTTTTTTTTCTGAAATGAGTTTGTATTAATAGTAAGAATATATGAAATGAAGAATGGGAGAAAACATATTATAATTGGCACTATAGGGCATGAACATTAAAATATCAAACAATTGTTTATATGTGGTGTAAAAATACAAATTATTTTTGAATACTAGTTAGATATGCAATAAAATAATTTATATTACTACTAGAATTGTATAAGTTGAAAAACGAGTTTGCATTAAAAATAAGAATATAAGAAAGGAAGAATTGGAGAGAATATTATGAATATAAAAATTGTGACTAATAATGAGAAGCTAGAGAATAGATGATTGTTATATGGAAAAATTGAATAACGAAAAAAGGAAAGATAATGTCTTTGGTTGCTAGACTGAAAAGAAAGAGAAGGAAGGAATAAATGGGTGGGAATAGAAACAGAAATAAGGAGGAATGAGTAAAAAGAGTAAAAAGGAGAGGAAATGTGGTAAAATTATGATTAGATGGTAAGATTAGAATTGAAGAATGACTACTTGATAATTATGTGTTGAAATTAGAAATGAATTGGAATTATTAACAGGGAGGGAGGGAAGGAAGGAAGGAAGGAAGGAAGGCGAAGGAAGGGAAGGTTTTAATAGGAAGGAAGGAAGGAGAAGGGAGGGAAGGTCTTAATAGGAAGGAAGGAAGGAAGGAAGGAAGGAAAGAAGGAAAGAAGGAAGGAGAAGGGAGGGAAGGTCTTAATAAGAAGGAAGGAAGGAAGAAAGAAAGGAAGGAAGAGGGGAAGGGAGGGAGGGAGGGAAGGTCTTAATGAGAAGGAAGGAAGGAGGATGAAGGAAATGAAGGGAAATAAGGAAATTATGGAAACACATAAATTATGTTTAACTCTGGTTTAGTCAACACATTAATCATTGAGTAACCCAAAGCTTGACGCTGTGTAAACACAGCCATAGATCAAGAAGCAGGTGTGAAAATATTCTTGTTTGTCCACAAAAGTGAGACAGTCGAATTGCAAACTCTGAACTTTAGAAGTGTACATTTGAGAGCACCAAGGAGTTTAAATAAAACATTTCCATCCTCAAAGAGTAGCATTCTAAGATTTTTAAAGTTGCATACTGAGGCTCCTTCCAAAAATGAATATGCATTGCAGCCAATAGATAATAGCTGCATCATTTAATTGTCAGGAGTAGTTTGCTTCATCTTGAATAAGCATATGCACATATATGAATGTAAACGTTGTGGGCATATTTTTAGCATCAGTTCATGGTATCATTACTTAACCCCAGTTAACAGGCAAGGAGGCATATTCCGAACTGATGCAAGATCTAAACCATCTTTAAGGATAGTCCTGCCTACCGCAAATTAAAAGAGACTAAATCGAGTGTCAACAACTGCCGTCCGATTTTATATTAAGTATTATACTAATACTGCAGTCCTCTCTACTCGAAAAATAAATCTGCCTATCCATCTGTCTCCAACGTTATCAGCTTTTCAAGGGGAAAAAAAATGTTGAAAATAGAGCTTTACTTTGAGGAACTGATGTCACATATTGTTGTGGGATGTTTTAAGCAATTTATTTGAATGTGTTTTTACGGTGAGCCGTCAAGAGCCTTCTGTGATTGCGGCGGAATACAAATGTGATGAATGCCTCCCCCCAAATAAATAAATCTCGCCAAACAGACTTCTGATTCCAATTCCCAATTTTGATTGTGCATCACATTGCAATGCACATTAATCACGTTCATTTGTTCCTCGGTGTCTAACCATTAGATCATGAGAGAGAGAGAGAGAAAAAGGAGGGGTAAGAAGAAGCTTGGGGAGAGCTTTGGCATGCTAATTTTCATTTGGATCCATGGAATTAATTTTCAGGAAATTTCCTTCTTCTAGATCAAAGGCTTTGGAGAGCAATGATCAAACTCCTTTAGGACCCAGTGGAATAAATAGCAAAAGCTATACAACATCTTATTTCAAACGAGCTATGCGAAACAGTGGTGGAAGAAATATTCCACTGCTAAATGGATTAGCCCATTAGTTTTGGATCAAAAAAAACCCAAACAAAACCATGAACATTCAGATTGACAGAAACTCAATAGAAAGCAACCCCAGTTCGTCTGAGAATTCTTTGAATCGCAATTAGAAGAGGAAACACACTATGAGCAACAGCGGAAGAAAATCTCATTTGAATCAAAGTTGATTCCTGGTGACCTTATCACACATCCATATAGTTGTCTGTGCAACGATTACCTCCTTGGTTTTTTAAAAAGAATATTTTATTTCTTAAATTTACATGCAGCCCATCTCCTCAACAAGGTGATGTTGGGCAGCTTATAAAGAGCAAAAAGATAAATATGAAAGCAATTAAGATTTTTAAAAGTATATAAAACACAGAACCACTGACTGGGGAATTTGAAGAGTTGAAATCCATGCATTTTTCAGGTGCCAAGGTTAAGGACCACAGCTGTTGCATCTTGGAGCAGAGAGAGAAACATGAATGGTTGCTGAAACTGGGCATATCTAGTCTAGTGAAGAGAGGGACCAGGAGAGACAGGATAGCAGTCTTCCAATATTTGAGGGGCTGCCACAGAGAGCAGGGAGTCAAGCTATTCTCCCAGATAAGGAATAATGGATGGAAACTGAACAAGCAGAGATTCAATCTGGAAATAAGGAGAAATTTTCTAACACCATCAACCAATGGAACAACTTTCCTTCAGAACTTGTGGCAGCTTCATCGCTTGAAATTTCCAAGAGATTGAATTACCATCCATCAGAAATGGTGAAGGGTCTCCTGCTTTGGTGGGGGGTTGGAATAGGTGACCTACAAGGTCTCTTCCGACTCCCAGCGACCGGTTCTGTCCCACGGAGTTGGCCTTCTCCAGGTCCCGTCGATTAAACAATGCCGTCTGGCGGGACCCAGGGGAAGAGCCTTCTCTGTGGTGGCTCCGACCCTCTGGAACCAGTTCCCCCCTGAGATTAGGATTTCCCCCACCCTCCTTGCCTTTCGCAAACTTCTTAAAGCTCACCTCTGCCGTCAGGCATGGGGGAACTGAAAGATCTCCCCCTTGCCCATGTTGTTTTGGTGTTAGATTGATTGTGTGCTTGTTTTTTTTATATTCTGGGGTTGTTTTTTATGAATTTTTTAACTTAAATTGTAATTGGATTGGTGGGTATTGGATTTGTTATTATGTATTGTTTTTACCTTGTTGTGACCCTCCCCGAGTTTGCGGAGAGGGGCGGCATATAAATCCAATAAATCTAATCTAATCTAATCTTTTATTCTACAGCAAACATGTAGACACTCTTTCAAATCTTCTAGAGACGTTCATGAGTGATCAAAACTCTTTTCAATTAATCTCTTATTTTTAAAATAATCATTAAAAAGATCAGAAATGGTTAAACAATCGACGAACTGTTAATACCTCATCTTACCAGCTCTCAAATTCATGATGTCAGAGTGACCATGCAATATTGGAATTTAATTTTACTTACTTACTTACTTATTTACTTAACTATTTACTTATTTATTTAGTTAAGTACATATTTGTAATATACATAGATATAATATTGTTTATCTACATAAGATGGGTACTGATAAGAGGGAATATTAGGACAGGGACAATAGGTATGTTGCTGTGCTTATGCACTCCCCTTAGTAACCTCTTTGGAATTGGTGATATCAACAGTGGATAGTCTAAAGGTAAAGTTTTGGAGGTTTGGTGATGAAACCACAGAGTAAGGTAATGAGTTCCAGATATTAACCACTCTGTTGCTAAAGTCGTATTTTCTACAGTCAAGTTTGGGTGGTTCACCTTGAGTTTTTATCTGTTGGGTGCTCGTGTATGGTTGTGGTTGAAGCTGAAGTAGTTGTTGACAGGAAGGACATTGTAGCAGATAATTTTATGAGCTATGTTTAGATCATGTCGAAGGCGACATAATTCTAAGCTTTCTAAGCCTAGGATTTCAAGTCTGGTTGCCTTAGGTATTCTGTTGCGAGTAGAGGAGTGGAGAGCTCTTCTAGTAAAGTATCTCTGGACACTTTCTAATGTATTTATGTCCGATATGAAGTGTGGGTTCCAGACAGATGAGCTGTATTCAAGGATTGGTCTGGCAAAAGTTTGGTATGCTCTGGTTAGTAGTGTGATATTACCGGAGAAAAAGCTACATAAGATTAGGTTAACAATTCTTGAAGCCTTTTTGGCAATGTTGTTGCAGTGGGCTTTGGCACTTAGGTCATTTGACATGAGTATTCCAAGATCTTTGACAGAGTGAGGGTCATCTGCAAGGTCTTGTTTAATTCAGCTTGTATTTGGTGTACCTGGTGTTCCTTTTGCCAGTGTGTAGGACAGAGCATTTGTTGGTTGAAATTATGCAAAGACAAGCGGTAAAATAAAGTCAAACTACAGTCTTGGACTTCTAATTTCAATAAACTGAGAGAGAGCTTGGGAAGGATTCCATGGACGAGAATCCTCAAGGAGATATGGATGTGCAGTGCCGAAAACTCGGCTTCTAAGCATGCACAGAAGCAAAAATTATCTTCTGTGCATGAGCAGAAGCCAAAACCAAGATGGCAGCACCCATGAACTGGCATTGACAAATCCGGTTTACTAATGGTTCTAAAGAACCAGTTAAAATCAGTAGAAACCCACTGCTGGACTATGTGTATAAAGAAAAAAAAACCCCGCAACTCTGCAGATTCTATATCACACTAAAAGCCCAAAATATAATACATTTGACATTCAGCTATTTTTATTGTGCTTTCTACACAACAATTTCATTTATGGATTGCTTACTCCTTACACTGGCTTCCCAGCTTCCTGAAAAAAAAACCAAATAAGAGCTCCATCTTCATACTGAAAATTTGCAGGAGTCTAATATCTCTCCTTCTTCATTTCCCTCCACATACATGAGAAACATCTACAGTTAAATGGTGATGATTAAGATTGCAAAAAAAAAAAAAAAAAGGTTTTCCTTAGGCAAAGGAACCCATTTACAAAAATGGTTTTCTTTGCAACTCTGTTCCATATTTATAGCTCCCTATAGGATCTTTAAAAGACCAGAATATCATAAATAGTGATTTACAAGCTATTTTTAATCTTGGTTACAGAAAGCAAAACACTAAATTAATGTGGTGCCAACATTTCTTATGTTTTTTCCTCTAACATTCATAGTCTTTTTGATGGAAGCGAGATCTATATAAAGGAATATCTTCCCCTATTTATTTCCAGAGTGGCATGGCGGCCTAGAGTTGAAGACACTCGCGTCCCACTGAAAAAGTTGGGAGTTAAATTCTAGGCAATGACAGATTATTATTATTATTATTATTATTATTATTATTATTATTATTATTATTACTATTACTATTATTATTATTATTATTATTATTATTATTATTATTATTATTAATTAGATTTGTATGCCGCCCCTCTCTGTAGACTCGGGGCGGCTTACAGCAATGATAAAAACCCACCTTTGCCGTCAGGCATGGGGGAACTGAAACATCTTCCCCTGGGCATGTTTAATTTATATACAGTGATCCCTCGAGTATCGCGAGGGTTAGGTTCCAAGACCTCTCGCAATAATCGATTTTTCGCGATATAGTGGTGCGGAAGTAAAAACACCATCTGCGCATGCGCGCCCTTTTTTCCATGGCCGCGCATGCGCAGATGGTGGAGCCGGGGAGTGATGAAAGTGCGGAAGCCGACAAAGATTGCTTTGAATGTCGGCTGCCCCCGCCCCCCCAGCGTGTCCGGCGCCCTCGCCGCTACCGCCCGCCCGCCGCTCACCGCTCACCCGCCCGCACGATCCACCCCTCTCACCGGCTTTCGGACACGGGTCCTCCTGCAGCAGCGCTGCCGAGCAGATCAGCTGCTGGGCGGCCGAAGAAACCTTCCCTGGGTCTTCCCCGCCGCCCACGCAAAGGGGAAACCCCGATCTTCGGCTCCTCGCTGCTGCTGCGCTGCCAAGCAGATCAGCTGCTGGGCGGCCGAAGAAACCTTCCCTGGGTCTTCCCCGCCCACGCAAAGGGGAAACCCCGATCTTCGGCTCCTCGCTGCTGCCCGCCTGCCGCTCGCCCGCCCGCTGCTCGAGAGCGAGAGGGGGAGAGATAGAGAAAGAGAGAGAAGGAAAGAAAGAGATGAGAGAGGGAGGAAGGAAGAGAGTGTGAGAGAGGAAGAAGCAAGATAGAGAAAGAGAGAGAGAAAGAAAGATGAGAAAGGAAGGAAGAGAGTGATGTCATCGGGTGGGAAAAACCGCGGTATAGCAAAAAAACCGTGGAGTATTTTTTAATTAATATTTTTTGAAAAATCGTGATGTAGCCGTTTCGCGAAGATCGAGATCACGAAAATCGAGGGATCACTGTATGGTATGCTTGTGTGTATGTCTGTTAGTATATGGGGTCTTTTAAATCTTTTAATTTTAAATTTGTTAGATTATTCATGATTTGTTTCCACGTGTTGTGAGCCGCCCCGAGTCTTCGGAGAGGGGCGGCATACAAATCTAAGTAATAAATAATAAAATAAATAAATAAATAAATAAAAACAATATATAATAACAAATCTAATAGTTAAGTCTAAAATAACAATAATACATTTAAAAAGGCTAGAAAGCAAGACACCCCAATATATAAAAAACATACATACAGTCATATCATACATAAAAAACTACATAGGCAGGGGGAGATGTTTCAGTTTCCCCATGCCTGACGACAGAGGTGGGTTTTAAGGAGTTTACGAAAGACAAGGAGGGTGGGGGCAGTTCTAATCTCTGGAGGGAGCTGATTCCAGAGGGTCGGAGCCGCCACAGAGAAGGCTCTTCCTCTGCGTCCCACCAAACGACATTGTTTAATTGACGGGACCCGGAAGAGACCAACTCTGTGGGACCTAACCGGTTGCTGGGGTTCGTGCGGCAGAAGGCGGTCTTGTAGATACCTTGTTGGTTCATCAGGGCGCAAAGAGAATATATCTGCTGTGAACTCCACATAGGCATCAGGAAGAGCCTCTGGCTAGAAAATTCTCCACTTTATTCAGTTGTCGGCCCCCCCCCCGCAACCTACCCCAAAGCAAGTGATTATACAATTGTAATAAGAAAAAAATTCCTCTATTTATTCCCAATGGAGAGACTCTGGTCTCCTAAGCTTCTAGTACCTCGAGCACTACACCAGGGGCAGTATTGCGTTCCTACCTGGACGGGAGGGACGGCATACTGATAGCAAAAATGGAGTGGCGTGCTCATCTGCCAGTGACCGGCAGGTGGGCGCGTGTGTCGGACTGGGATTTGGCTTCTGCGCATGCACAGGAAGCAAAATCTCATGAGAGGCTGCATGGGCGCATTAGATTTTGGCGACTTTTGACAATTTATTGCTCCCACGCATGCGCGGAAGTAAAAAAATAGCTGACATTTCACGCGCCCGCACATCTTCTCATGAGATTTGCTTCCTGCGCATGAGGTAAGTTGCAACCCCCACCTGACCGAGGGGTGAGTCAAACTGGTGACCCATGGGCTGGATGTATCATGCACAGGCCACAGCCAGCCCAGCTCTGTGAAGGGAAAACAACGTGAAACATAATATGACACCAACGTGGTTTCGCTGAGTTTGATACTCATGCACTTCAGCAAATTCTCTCTTTCAACTAAGAGCTGGGGAAAAAACCACAGTGAAAACAAATGTCCAAAGACGAGTGCTTCTTTTCAAACTAAAGTAGACCTGAGGAAAAAAATTCTGATCTTGGTCTTAGTTGCCCTCAAGATCTCTCCTCATCAGTTTTTTTCTTTATGAAACTTGAGTGAATTAAATTATCTGGTGCGCCAGTTGCGGCCCTACCTGGACCGGGAGTCCGGGAGTCACTGCTCACAGTCGCTCATGCCCTCATCACCTCGAGGTTCGATTACTGCAATGCTCTCTACATGGGGCTACCCTTGAAAAGTGTTCGGAAACTTCAGATCGTGCAGAATGCGGCTGCGAGAGCTATTGTGGGGCTTCCTAGATTCGCCCACATTTCTGCAACACTCCGTGGCCTGCACTGGCTGCCGATCGGTTTCCGGTCACAATTCAAAGTGTTGGCAATGACCTTTAAAGCCCTACATGGCATTGGACCAGAGTACACCCGGAACCGCCTTCTACCACACGAATCCCAGCGGCCAATAAGGTCCCACACAGTTGGCCTTCTCCAGGTCCCGTTGACCAAACAATGTCGTTTGGTGGGCCCCAGGGGAAGAGCCTTCTCTGTGGCGGCCCCGGCCCTCTGGAACCAACTCCCCCCAAAGATTAGAACGGCCCCCACCCTCCTTGTCTTTCGCAAATTACTCAAGACCCACTTGTATCGCCAGGCGTGGGGGAACTGAGACATCCTCCCCCAGGCTTTTATATTTTATGTTTGGTATGTATGTGTTGTATGGTTTTAAATTGTTGGGGGTTTAGATATGTTTTATTTTAATATTAGATTTGTCTTGCTGTTATATTGTTTTTGTATTACTGTTGTGAGCCACCCCGAGTCTTCAGAGAGGGGCGGCATACAAATCAAATCAAATCAAATCAAATCAAATCAAATCAAATCAGATAGATAGATAGATAGATAGATAGATATATAGATAGATAGATAAATAAATAAAATAATAAAATAATAAAATAATAAAATAATAAATAAAATAATAAATAAAATAATAATAATAATAATCTAAAATCATCCAAAGGCTGCCAGATAATAAATAGTTATGATTATACATTAGGAGTGTATTGCCTAGTTTAGCTTCTCAATATTATATATTAAAGAGGCAATAAATAGGAGCTAGGGCCTTATTTATATTTTTTTTTATTCAGGGTTAAATATTTTGTACAATGAATCCAGGACTGATGGAAAGATGTTGTATAAATGCTGCATTTCTTTCCCTGTCTAATAGTTATCTCTACATTCAGCTTGTGCATTTTTTCCCTCTCTCCTCAGATTAATAAAGAGATTGGCTTACCATAAATTCTCAAATTCCCTCGCTTTCATCGGAGGCCGTCTGTGAGAACCAAAGTATACATGTGCTAGCAAGTCCTTTGGTAAGAAAGTCATTGATTTTATAATCCCATCAATAACCAGAAGCTCAAACCTGCAGGCCATTTCACATCAAAACTATTTTTCATCTATGTAGCAAAAAAAGGAAGGAAAGAAAGAAAGAAAGAAAGAAAGATCGAAGACACATTTGTGTATTTTTTTATGGAGCTCTTCTTCCCTTGTGCTTTTTGGATTAATTTTGGGGAAATTAGTTGAAAATGCTGTCCTTTGAATTATCTCTCTTCTCTCCCCCCCCCCCACCATTTGATTTAACTGAAAAATAAACTATTCTGTATTGTCTGGGTTTAATTCACTGTTTCAAAATGGAATCATAATGATGGCAGACTGACAGTCTAATAGCTTGTGACAGACAGACAGACAGATGAAGAATAGACAGAGAGAAAAAATAAAAATAATCTGTCAGCATAGTAGTAGACAGATTATAGATAGATAGATTTTATTTATTTTATTTAGATGATAGAAAGTCAGTCAGACAGACAAAGAGACAGATATATTTCTTCCACAAACTACAAAACCTTTAACCTTAAACTGTCTACCATCAATCTCACCCCATTCCTAAGAGGTCTATGGGGTGGGCATAAATGCACCATTGTTCCTACTGTCCCGGTCCTACTGTCCTAATTTACCTATACCTGCTTTGCTAATATTTATGTTTATGCCAATACCTGCTATCTTGTACATATTTAAAAAATAAATAAATCATAGATACCGGTAGATAGGATAGGTAGACAGGTAGATATGATAGGTAGACAGACAGACAGACAGATCAAGGATGGATAATAGATTTTTTTTTAAGATTAGAAAGAGGTGATTTAGCTATGCTTTTTCTGTCTTCAAAATGTTCCATCAAATATAAATTTGAAATGTCAGTGGCCAGTGATAATCTTAGGTGCCACCAAGGAAGTAGATCTCCAGAAGTTTTTCAGTGTCCAATGGTGATCCAATATTCCACCAAAGATGTAGATTTCCACTCAGCAGTAGATATCTGGTACCCATTAGCAACTTCCAATGTTTTAAATTCTATGGCCTTCTCAAAGCTGTACATAAATGCAGTTGGCCTGAGGATCTATTTCCTTTCTTCCCAATACTATGTAAAGAGCTCTACATGTTTTCAAGACCAATTTTGAACCATCGCTACTGCTTCTGTTTCTGCAGTGAAATTGAAGGACACATTTGGGTGCAATATTAAATATAACAATCGGCAGCAATCTGGCATTTCCTATCACCAGCTCATTTAAGCAAGCAGGCACTGACTTCTTAGACCTTGATATGCTTGTCATTCTGATGAAGCAGATTCAAATAACCGAATTCATTTAAGTGTCAGCAAACGATAGATTATTAATATAAAAAGAAAAAAAAAACAAAGGAAAAAACAAAAGCCTCCTTATGTGATCTCAAAACTTTGTCTGGAAGGAGAAAATAAATTACAAATAACGGCCATGCATTCTTATCGACTTTTATTGATAGTCTGATATTTTTGCTGAACGAACCCATTGCTTGATAGGTGATACATCACTCACTCCTGTGCTGGGTTTGTCAAATTTTCTCTGATAGAAAAATAATTCTTTGCTTGGAACGGGTTCCTCAGCTCCCCATCTCCCTTGCTAAGCCCCAAAGTTGTCCAAGAAACTTCTTTATGAATGCATAATTTATTCAGATGCAGCCGAGTTGTGGCTGAAAATGCCTTCGTTCAGAAAGTTGCTCCAAAGATGGATTTGACAAAGTTTGCCTAGGTTTTAAGAATGCTTCACACATGGATGTATATGTACATGTGTGTGTCTGTGTACATGTGTTTATGTACATGTGTGTATACACAGAGAGAGAGAGAGAGGGAGATGATAAATGGATGGGTGGGTGGGTGGATGGATGGATGGATGGAACGATGGATGGATGGATAGACAGACAGACAGACAGACAGACAGACAGACAGACAGACAGACATTATTGACAGTTGATTCCAAAGGGCCAGAGCCGACACAGAGAAGGCGGATAGATAGATAGATAGATAGATTTAGATATAGATGATAGAGAGAGAGAGAGACAGAGACAGAGAGACAGAGAGAGAAAAACAGAGAGAATAATATAGAAACATAGAAAAATAGAAGTTTGACGGCAGAAAAAGACCTCATGGTCCATCTAGTCTGCCCTTATACTATTTTCTATATTTTATCTTAGGATGGATCTATGTTTATCCCAGGCATGTTTAAATTCAGTTACTGTGGATTTATCTACCATGTCTGCTAGAAGTTTGTTCCAAGGATCTACTACTCTTTCAGTAAAATAATATTTTCTCATGTTGCTTTTGATCTTTCCCCCAACTAATTTAGAATGGAACACAGTAGAATTCCAACCCCCTGTTCAAGCAGGGGATCTTATACCATTCTGAACAAATGACTGTCCAATATTTTCTTAAAAGCATTCCGTGATGGAGCAAGCCGTTCCACCAGTTGATTGTTCTCACTGTCAGGAAATTTATCCTTAGTTCTAGGTTGCTTCTCTCATTGATTAATTTCTATCCATTGCTTCTTGTGCTGCTTTCTGGCAGCCCCTCAAATATTGGAACACACTTCTGTGTGGCAGCCCCTCAAATATTGCAACACTGCTATCGCATCACCCATTTTAAAAATTATTTTAAAAAAACCAAAAAACAAATGGAGAGGTAGGGAACCGGCGATAAATAAATACCTGGGCAACACCAGGTTATCAGCTAGTATGTATGTATGTATGTATGTATGTATGTATGTATGTATGTATGTATGTATGTATAAATAAATAAATAAATAAATAAATAAATAAATAAAATGTATAAACATATAAATATTTGAATGAATGAATGAATAAATAAATAAATAAGTAAAATAATAATAATAAAGAATCAGATATATTAATATAATATAATTAAATCACCCCCGCTCCAGTGATAGAAACATAGAAACATAGAAGACTGACGGCAGAAAAAGACCCCATGGTCCATCTAGTCTGCCCTTATACTATTTTCTGTATTTTATCTTAGGATGGATATATGTTTATCCCAGGCATGTTTAAATTCAGTTACTATGGATTTATCTATCACGTCTGCTGGAAGTTTGTTCCAAGGATCTACTACTCTTTCAGTAAAATAATATTTTCTCATGTTGCTTTTGATCTTTCCCCCAACTAACTTCAGATTGTGTCCCCTTGATCTTGTGTTCACTTTCCTAGTAAAAACACTTCCCTCCTGGACCTTATTTAACCCTTTAACATATTTAAATGTTTCGATCATGTCCCCGCTTTTCCTTCTGTCCTCCAGATTATACAAATTGAGTTCATTAAGTCTTTCCTGATACGTTTTATGCTTAAGACCTTCCACCATTCTTGTAGCCCGTCTTTGGACCCGTTCAATTTTGTCAATATCTTTTTGTAGGTGAGGTCTCCAGAAATGGATAGCACATCATACAAGCCATTTAATGGGCTCCATCCCGCTCTGGGTTGCTCAGGCCCGCTGGCAGAACCAAGTCTTCAGTGCCTTCCAGAAGAGTATTAGAGTGGGGCCATTCTAATCTCTGGCGGGAGGGTGATGTTCCAGAGGGAGGGAGCCACCACGGAGAAGGCCCTTCTTCTGGGTCCCACCAAGTGAATCTCCCTGCGTCCCTGCTCTGATGGGTTGGATAGATGTGACCGGCAAGAGACGGTCCCTCAGATAATACAGAAATGGAATCCTTACCAAAAGCTCTCCGGTTTGCTTTCTTAACTGCTTGTCTACTCTCTGTTCACAACCATCATCCTTGCAAGATGACAAGAGAATGTTATTTTTTTTAAAAACGAATGTAAAAGGTGGGCTTGCGATTTTCCTGTGGAAGTCTCGCCGTTTATTTTTATTTGTTTTATTTTTGGCCTTCCGCCACCCCGTCAATTTGAAACGCTCTCAGAAGCCTTGCTAAGAACTGACAACCTGGTTTGTGACATTCTCATTATAGTCCCGGGTTTTCTGAAAAGCTGGCAGGAAATAGTAAACAACTTGGGGTGTTTTGTTGTTGGTGTTGTGGTGGTTGCTGACACAATGCAGTGTGATGAATTCCAGATTTGTTTACTAAAACATACACATTAATATGGTACGTGTTTGTTCCAGTCGCTTTTCAAGGATTGCTTCTCAGACACAGTAAGCATAACGCAGTAAACATATAAAAATAATGGGATTGTTTATTTTTCCACCTATTTTAAGGCCTCGGAGCTGCAGGGAGCCATACCAGCTCAGCTTTTCTCTCCCCAAAGTCTGTTCTGACCCAACTGCCCAAGCTTCAGTGCTGATAGAGTCAGGAAATAAAATAACCAAGCAAAGCTCTAACATAGAAGTATTTTGAATGCAGCAACTCACCAAAATCGAGAGGAAACAAAGCAGAACATTTCAGTTCTATCCATCGCTGGACTCATTTCTCGTGACTGTGCTATTCAAAATACAGTCATACCTTGTCTTACAAACTTAATTGGTTCCGAGACGAGGTTCTTAAGGTGAAAAGTTTGTAAGACGAAACAATGTTTCCCATAGGAAACAAAGGAAAAGCGATTAATGAGTGCAAGCCCCAAATTCACCCCTTTTGCCAGCCGAAGCGCCCGTTTTTGCACTGCTGGGATTCTCCTGAAGGTCCCCTCCATGGGAAACCCCACCTCTGGACTTCTGTGTTTTTGCGATGCTGCAATTTCACTGAGGCTCCCCTCGCTGGGAAACCCCACCTCCGGACTTCCGTTGCCAGAGAAGCGCCCGTTTTTGCGCTGCTGGGATTCCCCTGCTGGGATTCCCCTGCTGAGATTCCCCTGCAGCATCACAAAAACACGGAAGTCCAGAGGTGGGGTTTCCCATGGAGGGGAGCCTCAGGGGAGTCCCAGCAGTGCAAAAATGGGCGCTTCAGCTGGCAACGGAAGTCCGGAAGCGGGGCATCCCAGTGGCGGCAGCTTGGGTTTGTAAGGTGAAAATAGTTTGTAAGAAGAGGCAAAAAAATCTTAAACCCTGGGTTTGTATCTCGAAAAGTTTGTATGATGAGGCGTTTGTAAGACGAGGTATCACTTACCTCGTAAGATGATATATGACGAGCAGAATCCGAGACCAAGCTACAAGAAATAAACTGGAATCACTCTATAATATGTAAACAGATATATTGCTCTTGGGTTAAGTGGATTATACAAGAAATACCCCCAATTTGGTGGTGGGGAATGTGTGTATGTCGGGGTGATGGGCACAACTCACAATTCACTACGCACTGTTTTATGTTGTGTGATTTTAAATTGTTAAAAATCAATAAATATATATATATATGAAAAAAAAGACGAGGTATCACTGTACATTCAATATTCAAAAATATTAATTTAATTTTAATTTGACTTCCATGCTGCCCAATCCCATTGGGACTCAGGGCAGCTTACAATGATAAATAGTACACACAATAAACCAGTCAAGTAATTAGTAACAGGGTCATTCTTTGTCAAATGGACCAGGTGTCCACTTGACCGATTTTTGCAACCTTATTTGAAAAGAAACCATCACAAAAACAACATATATGATAGAAAAAAGCATGCTCTTTCTAATGAAATGAAAACAAAGACGATTGAAGGTGAGAAAACAGAGAGCTCTGTTTCATAACCTTCAATCATCTTCATTAGAAAGAGCATGTTTCTTCCTATCGCTTTCTGTTTTCTCACCTCGCATAAAATCCTCCATGCGCGGAAGCAAAAAAACCGGCTGGAAATTAGAAACAAAGAAACATAGAAGATTGACAGCAGAAAAAGACCTCATGGTCCATCTAGTCTGCCCTTATACTATTTCCTGTATTTTATCTTAGGATGGATATATGTTTATCCCAGGCATGTTTAAATTTCAGTGACTGTGCATTTACCAACCACGTCTGCTGGAAGTTTGTTCCAAGCATCTACTACTCTTTCAGTAAAATAATAAATCCTCACATTACTTCTGATCTTTCCCCACAACTAACCTCAGATTGTGCCCCCTCAAATTGCCGAAATTTCATGCGCCCATGCATCCTCTCGTGAGATTTTCCTTCCCGTGCATGCACAAAAGCCAAATCTCACTCCAACATTCCAGCCTGCTGGTTACCCAGAGCTTCTTGTGCAGCTCCATTTTCTCTACCAGAATGTGTCCTCCCCCCCCCCCAAAAAAAAAAAATCCAAGTAGGAACCCAGTACTAGAGGCATGCAAGCCACATGACCATGGAAACATCTTTGGATAAGGCTGGCTCTTTGCCTCCTGATGGTGTGCTGTAAAGAAAACATGCTTGCTATAATAATAATAATAATAATAATAATAATAATAATAATAATAATAATAATAATAATAATAATAATTATTATTATTATTATTATTATTATTATTATTATTATTATTATTATTAATTGGATTTGTATGCTGCCCCTCTCCGCAGACTCGGGGCGGCTAACAACAATAATAAACACAACATGTACAATCCAATAATAAAAAACAACTAAAACCCCTATTATAAAACCAAACATACACACAAACATACCATGCATAACTTGTAATGGCCTAGGGGGAAGAGCTATCTCAACTCCCCCATGCCTGGCGGTATAAATGAGTCTTGAGTAGTTTACGAAAGACAGGGAGGGTGGGGGCAGTTCTAATCTCCGGGGGGAGTTGGTTCCAGAGGGCCGGGGCCGCCACAGAGAAGGCTCTTCCCCTGAGGCCCGCCAAACGGCATTGTTTAGTTGACGGGACCCGGAGAAGGCCAACTCTGTGGGACCTTATCGGTCGCTGGGATTCGTGCGGTAGCAGGCAGTTCCGGAGGTATTCTGGTCCATTGCCATGTAGGGCTTTAAAGGTCATGACCAACACTTTGAATTGTGACCGGAAACTGATCGGCAGCCAATGCAAGCCACGGAGTGTTGAAGAAACTTGGGCGAATCTTGGAAGCCCCACAATGGCTCTCGTGGCTGCGTTCTGCACAATCTGAAGTTTCCGAACACTTTTCAGAGGTAGCCCCATGTAGAGAGCGTTGCAGTAATCGAACCTCGAGGTGATGAGGGCATGAGTGACTGTGAGCAATGACTCCATGTCCAAATAGGGCCGCAACTGGTGCACCAAGCTGGTCTAAATCGCAGGCCTGAACTGGCCCACAGGATGCTTAATTCTGGCCCACGGGGCTATCCTGGAAACAGTGGACTGTCCTACAGGGATCTTAGGAGGGGTTTGTGTGGCCCTCCCGGACTCTGTTTTTGTAGCAGAGGACTGGAGGAGGCTGTCGCAGCTGAAAATGTAGCCTGGGAGGGCAATGGATCCCTCCCAGCCCCAGCCACCTTAGTGCCCCTGACACGAGTGACGTCAATGTGGCCACAACCACCTGCATTCCCCCCCCCCGAGGTCAAAGCCAACCCTGATGTGGTCCTCAATGAAATCAAGTTTGACACCCCTTGTCTTAATCAAGTGGGTATAGCATTAGCAATAGACTTATATACCGCTGCATAGAGCTTTTACAGCCCTCTCTAAGCAGTTTAGAGAATCAGCCTCTTGCCCCCAACAATCTGGCTTCACATTTTACCCACCTCGGAAGGATGGAAGGCTGAGTCAACCTTGAGCCGGTGGTGAGATTTGAACTGCTGAACTACAGCTTGCAGTTAGCTGAAGTAGCCTGCAGTGCTACACTCTAACCACTGTGCCACTTCAGTGTGGGAATTACTGATGAAAGGATTGTGGTAAATGGCTTTTCTGGAGACATAACGAAGGAGATGAGGCCAGCAAGTTTGGTCTAGTTTCTCCCACTCCCATAAAAACAATTGACAGCGAGAAGACCATACCTGTAAAGAATTAAGAATTTGGCTGTTGACATAATTTACCATTCTGCCTATTGGAGACATATTTATTTGTTTGTTTGCTTGTTTGTTTGTTTGTTTATTTATTAAATTTGTATGCCGCCCCTCTCCGCAGACTCGGAGCGGCTCACAACAGTAACAGAAAACAATATATAATACAAATTCAATAATTAGAAAGCTAAAAACCCATAGTTTAAAACCATGCACACAACATACCATACATAAACAGTATAGGCCTGGGGAAGATATTTCAGTTCCCGCATGCCTGACGGAAGAGGTGGGTCTTAAGGAGTTTGCGGAAGGCAAAAAGGGTGGGGGCAGTTCTAATCTCAGGGGGAGCTGGTTCCAGAGGGTCGGGGCCGCCACAGAGAAGGCTCTTCCCCTGGGACCCACCAAACGACTTTGTTTAGTCGACAGGACCCGGAGAAGGCCAACTCTGGGGGACCTAATCGGTCGCTGGGATTCGTGCGGCAGAAGGCTAGACTAAAACAGGGTTAAGTGATTTTTGGAGCAATGTCCCATTGGAACCCAGCCATTGTTTCAGCGGCTTGGTAGATCCAAGCCTTTGTGTTAAACTAAAATGTGTTTGCACTTTTTATAGATAGATGAATGTAGCAACTGTTTAATCTGGGATTACAGATTGGCATGTTGTGTGAACTCATCCAGTCAGTAATGAAATACTGTCTGAATTCAAACATTCCTTTCAGCAATGAGTTTATTTGTTCTTCCTCGTTTATCCAAAAAAAAAAAAGAAACTGTATTATTATAGATTTTCTCTTTTTAATTTGCATAGTTAGCTTTTTAAGTTTGTCACTTCTACAAATTTAGAATGAAATATATAAGCTTTGTTCTTAATTGCTATTATTTGAACTGTTTAAAACCCTGAATAAAAAGTCCATTTAAAAAAAAATGTAAAAGTCCTTTTTTGAGTTGCTTTATAAGAGGGTCTCTTTAATTGTCTTTTAGTTCTCAGATTTGGCACTCAGACAACGTCTTCTGATATCTCATTGTCCTTATCAGAGAGACATTAAGTGTTCATTAATTGGCAGCCATTCAGAGCTTTGGCTGGGTGAGAAATTTCTGACTCAGCACCTTCAGATTTTTTCCTCCACAGCAAAATTTGTGTTCATCAGATCTTGACCTTCTCCAGAGATTCAAAGAACTACATGATATACAGTATATCTATATATTGGATTGGATTACATTGCATTGCATTGCATAGGATAGGATAGGATTGGAATAAAGAATAGAGAATGGAGAATGGAAAATAGAATAGAATAGAATAGAATTTTATTGGCCAAGTGTGATTGGACACACAAGGAATTTGTCTTGGTGCATATGCTCTCAGCGTACATAAAATAAAATATACATTTGTCAAGAATCATGTGGTATGACACTTACTGATTGTCATAGGGGTCAAATAAGCAATGAAGAAGCAATATTAATAAAAATCTTAGGATATAAGCAACAAGTTACAGTCATACAGTCAACATGGGAGGAAATGGGTGCTAGGAATGATGAGAAAAAACTAGTAGAATAGAAGTGCAGATTTAGTAGAAAGTCTGACAGTGTTGAGGGAATTATTTGTTTAGTAGAGTGATGGTGTTCGGAAAAAAACTGTTCTTGTGTCTAGTTGTCTTGGTGTGCAGTGCTCTGTAGTGACGTTTTGAGGGTAGGAGTTGAAACAGTTTGTGTCCAGGATGTGAGGGGTCAGTAAATATTTTCCCCGCCCTCTTTTTGACTCGTGCAGTATACAGGTCTTCAATGGAAGACAGGTTGGCAGCAATTGCTTTTTCTGCAGTTCTGATTGTCCTCTGAAGTCTGTGTCGGTCCTGTTAGGTTGCAGAACCAAACCAGACAGTTATAGAGGTGCAGATGATGGACTCAATGACTCCTCTGTAGAACTCTATCAGCAGCTCTTTGGGCAGTTTGAGCTTAGATAGAAAATGGAAAAAAAGAATAGAATAAGAATAGAATAGAATAGAATAGAATAGAACAGAACAAAATAACAGAGTTGGAGGGACCTTGGAGATCTTCTAGTCCAACCTCTTGCTGAAGCAGAAGACCCCAAACCAATGTGGACAAATACTCTTTAATATTTTCTTTAAAGCATCCAGTGATGGAGGACCTATAATTTCTGAAGGAAAGACATTCCACTGATTTAATTGTTCTAACTGTCCAGAAATCTCTCGGTTGATTGATTCGTCTGATTAGTTTCCATCCATTGCTTCTTGTCTGCCTCCAGATACAACAAGCTTTGACCTGGTTTGATGCCGCCGTCCATTATGCCAAAGATCCTGCCCAATGTTTGCATTGCCCTAATTTTGTGTAAAATCAAAATAGGTGAAACATCCCTTCCACATCGTTCTTGGTTTTTCTTCTTCAGTTTGGTAACTAATAGAAAACGCCTCTCTCTCTCCCCTCCCCACACACACACACACACAAAAGGAAATAAAATTGCGTTAAGTAGAAGGACCAGTATTTTGACTACTTACAAAATATGTGTTACAGAAGACTGTGATTTCCACCAAATATAATCTGAGGAAATCATTCTGCCATTGGCAAACTCTTCCAGAAGCACACACAGATGACTGATTCAACTGGATTCATAAACCTCCTTATAAACATAGCAATATCTGTCTGTCTGTCTGCCTGCTTGTCTGTCTGTCTATCATATGTGTATATGATACACATACACCCATACATACATACACATATACAATACCACAAGTAGATTATTTCTTCAAGTAAACACAAGGAGAGTTGGTTTCATTTCAGCAGAGCAGACAAGCAGAGTAGAATAAGAGTACAGAATGAACTGAGCCAGGCCCAGCCTCAAGCTTAAGTTTTCAGTTTTGATTCTCTACACAGACTCAAGTCTGTTTAGCTCTCATTGATTGACTTAGTTGCTATCCCAATTAATTGGCTAAACTAATTAACATGTCTCTCCCAGTTCATGAATATCTTAACAATTTAGATCTATTTACCTACCTACCTACCTACCTATCTATATCATCTACCTACCTACCTACCTACCAACCAACCAACCAACCATATTAAGTCGATGGGTACATTTTTGAAGTTCTGCTCCAAACTTTACAAAAGAGTTCTTTTTTACATTTTAACTTTATTGAACTTCATTCAAGAGTTCTGCGGCAATAAAAAAATGATGTCTCTGGATGGTCCATGTAGGCTGAGGCAATTTCTTTCCTATCAAGTTTTATTCAATGTGATAAAAGCTACTTGCAAAAATGCCTTTAAAAAAAAGAGAATTTTGGAGAAACTTTCGTGAAGGAGAGTGGTGTTCTTGCATTTTATTTCCTTGCAGTTGGCCAAAGGACATATATGAAATGTCTTGTTTTTCCTACCCCAATTAACTTTGAAGCCTTCTCTCCTCCCACATCTCCACTAAATCCCCAAGGCCTCTTTCATTAGTGCTCCTACTGTCATTCCTTAGGGCAGGTCTTCAATCTGATTTCCTCTGGGAAGTTTGCCGACATCCTAGATCTGATTTCTTTGCCCACAAATTTGGTGAAAAGCTTCAAAAGGCCAGATGAAGTGGTCAGGATCAGTACTAGGAAAGGAGTAGCAGCTACAACATATTCAGGATGATAACAGTGGCTTGCTTTTGTAGATTTTATTTATTTATTTATTATTTAGATTTGTATGCCGCCCCTCTCCGCAGACTCGGGGCGGCTCACAACAAAATGAAACAATTCATAACAAATCTAAATTATAGTTTAAAAATATTTAAAAACCCCATTTACTAAACAAACATACATACAAACATACCATTCATAAATTGTATATGCCCGGGGGAGATGTCTCAGTTCCCCCATGCCTGACGACAAAGGTGGGTTTTAAGGAGCTTACGAAAGGCAAGGAGAGTAGGGGCAGTTCTAATCTCTGGAGGGAGTTGGTTCCAGAGGGCCGGGGCCGCCACAGAGAAGGCTCTTCACCTGGGGCCCGCCAACCGACATTGTTTAGTTGACGGGACCCGGAGAAGGCCCACTCTGTGGGACCTAATCGGTCGCTGGGATTCGTGCGGCAGAAGGCAGTCTCGGAGATATTCTGGTCCAATGCCATGAAGGAGTTTAAAGGTCATTACCAACACTTTGAATTGTGACCGGAAATTGATCGGCAACCAATGCAGACTGCGGAGTGTTGGTGAAACATGGGCATACCTAGGTAAGCCCATGACTGCTCTCGCAGCTGCATTCTGCACGATCTGGAGTTTCCAAACACTTTTCAAAGGTCGCCCCATGTAGAGAGCATTACAGTAGTCGAACCTTGAGGTGATGAGGGCATGAGTGACTGTGAGCAGTGAGTCCCGATCTAGATAGGGCCGCAACTGGTGCACCAGGCGAACCTGGGCAAACGCCCCCCTCGCCAAAGCTGAAAGGTGGTTCTCTAATGTGAGCTGTGGATCGAGGAGGACGCCCAAGTTGCGGACCCTCTCTGAGGGGGTCAATAATCCCCCCCAGGGTAATGGAAGGACAGATGAAATTGTCCTTGGGAGGCAAAACCCACAGCCACTCCGTCTTATCCGGGTTGAGTTTGAGTCCGTTGACACCCATCCAGGCCCCAACAGCCTCCATACATCGGCACAAGACTTCAGGGGTGAAAATTAGGAAAATTGAAGAGTAGAAAACTCAATGGATTACAATAGGGCTGTCCAACTCATAGCCTATGGGTCAGATATGACACATGGTGGCCAGACCCATGTGAGGTTTAGCGAAGGGGGGGAAGTCATGTGATGCTGGCATGACGATGCGAGTTTGACACCCCTGGATTAGAACAGATAAATGAAGATGAGATCTGCAGAAAAAAACAATGGCAACTAACCTGCTTCCATTGAGGACCTGTATTCTGTACGACTCAAAAAGGGGGCTGTGAAAATATCTACAGACCCCTCACATCCTGGACATCAATTGTTTTAACGTCTACTCTCAAAGGACACAATAGGGCACTGCACACCAGAACAACTAGACACTCTGAACATCGCCACTCTGCTAAACAAATAATTCCCTCCACACTGTCAAACTATTTCCTAAATCTGCACAATTAATCTTCTCATAATTCCCATCAACCATCTCCTCCAACAAATGACTTCTATGACTTTGTTGCTTGTATCATTACAATTTATATTGACTAGTTCCTAATATGATTGTATTGCTTAATTGTACCCCCTTAAGTTTTGTATTTTAGGATACTTGAGAAACTTTTTTTTAATGTACGCTGAGAGCATATGCACCAAGACAAATTCCTTGTGTATCCAATCACGCTCGGCCAATAAAATTCTATTCTATTCTATTCTATTCTATTCCATTCTATTCCCATTCCCATTCCCATTCCCTTCCATTCCATCCCATCCCATCTCTATTCTATTCCATTCCATTCTCTTCTATTGTCTTCAGGAAGGAGCACTTCAGAAATATAGGTAGCCCTTGACTTACAATAGTTCATTTAGTAATCATTGAAAGGTATAAAGGCAGTGAGCTTCATAACTGGAGGCTTTCAAGAAGAGATGGGACAGCAATTTTTCAGAAGTGGTGTAGCCGAAAGCAGGAGTCCCTATACCTTTTCTGACATGTAGCAGTCCAGTCTCTTATTGAAAGCTTCCAGCGATGAAGCTCCCACAACTTCTGAAGGCAAATCCTGTTCCATTGGAGATTATGATCCCGCTATATAGAATGCTGGTGAGACCACATTTGGAATACTGTGTTCAGTTCTGGAGACCTCACCTACAAAAAGATATTGACAAAATTGAACGGGTCCAAAGACGGGCTACAAGAATGGTGGAAGGTCTTAAGCATAAAACGTATCAGGAAAGACTTAATAAACTCAATCTGTATAGTCTGGAGGACAGAAGGAAAAGGGGGGACATGATCGAAACATTTAAATATGTTAAAGGGTTAAATAAGGTCCAGGAGGGAAGTGTTTTTAATAGGAAAGTGAACACAAGAACAAGGGGACACAATCTGAGGTTAGTTGGGGGGAAAGATCAGAAGCAATGTGAGAAAATATTATTTTACTGAAAGAGTAGTAGATCCTTGGAACAAACTTCCAGCAGATGTGGTGGATAAATCCACAGTAACTGAATTTAAACATGCCTGGGATAAACATAGATCCATCCTAAGATAGAATACAGAAAATAGTATAAGGGCAGACTAGATGGATCATGAGGTCTTTTTCTGCCGTCAGACTTCTATGTTTCTATTGCAGTCATTGTCAGAAAATTTCTCCTTATTTCCAGGTTGAATCTTTCCTTGTTCAATTTCCATGGATTATTCCTTGTCTGGCCTTCAAGTGGTTTGGAAAACAGTTTGGCACCTCATCCCCCACCCCTATGGCAGCCCCTCAAATATTGGAAGACTCCTATCATGTCTCATCTAGTCCTTTTCTTCAATAGACTAGCCATGCCCAGTTCCAGAAACCGTCCATGGTACGTTTTAGCCTTCAATCCCCCAATGCAGCTGTGAGAGCAATCATGGGCTTCCCAAGGTATGCCCATGTTACACCAACACTCCGCAGTCTGCATTGGTTGCCGATCAATTTCCGGTCACAATTCAAAGTGTTGGTTATGACCTATAAAGCCCTTCATAGCATCGGACCAGAATATCTCCGAGACCGCCTTCTGCCGCACGAATCCCAGTGACCGGTTAGGTCCCACAGAGTTGGCCTTCCCCTGGGTCCCGTCGACTAAGCAATGTCGTTTGGCGGGACCCAGGAGAAGAGCCTTCTCTGTGGCGGCCCCGACCTTCTGGAACCAGCTCCCCTCAGATATCAGAGTTGCCCCCACCCTCCTTGCCTTTCGCAAGCTCCTTAAAACCCACCTCTGTCGTCAGACATGGGGGAATTGAAATTTCTCTTCCCCCTAGGCTTATAGAATTTATACATGGTATGCTTGTATGTATGAGTGGTTTTTTAAATTGGGGGTTTTATATTCTTTTTAATATTAGATTTGTTTACATTGTCTTTTTATATTGTTGTTAGCCGCCCCGAGTCTTCGGAGAGGGGCGGCATACAAATCTAATTAATAATAATAATAATAATAATAATCATCATCATCATCATCATAATCATCATCTTGGTTGCTCCTCTCTGCACTTTTTCTAGAGTCCCCACATCTTTGACCAAAACTGGATGTAGGATTTTAGCATTCTCCCATGGATTTTGTTTATGAGAAATCGGCTGGGAAGGTCACAAGTACTGATCACACAACCTTGGGATGTTGCAACCACCAAATACATGCCAGTTGTTAAATGCCTGAATTTTTAATCCCTTGACTGTGGGGATTCTTATGACCAGACAAGACTTAACAAATGGCTTAAGTCTAGAACTATCTGTAAGTCTGAACTTACAGAATGCATAAATTCCTTTCAGTAGTTTAGATGCTAGCAATTTTCTTATAATGCTTTAGAACTCGGCGCACGACAGAGACATTCTGGAGGTGAGAAATCAAGTATAAAATATTAAGTGCATAATTTCAGTAGTGACAGTTAATGGAAAAGTTTATTTTACACCCTCTGCTACCAAGTGCAAAATGTGTATTGTGCTTTTCACTGAGCTGCTACAATCTCTACTTTATCTAAACAGCTTTCCATAAATCGTTGCCTTCGATTCGATATCCCAAAACAGACACCCACTCTAAAAATCCCATATTTAACGAACAACAAACCTGGAAAAGTAACTAATAGCTGTTAAAAGCTGTGGGATTTTAAATTGACAAGGGTTGGGGTTTTTTCTCCCTTTGAAGTGAATATATGTTTATTTGAAAGGGAAATATTTGCCCCTCCTAGCGATTGATACCCATCCATCGGAATGCCCATTGTTTGTCTGGGAAGGTCATTATTCAAATATGTAAACCACCTCCCGAGAGACTTCCTATATATACGTGGGGAACAAAACCCCTTCGGGTGTGAAAATCAAAATAACAAAATTTCCTAATGATAAAAGTTTATTTGTCAGAGAGACAGATGTTTTGAAAGATTTTTTACTTTTCTTTAGTGGAGACATTAACAGATGCTAAAGTTGCAATAGCGGCAGAATTCTTACCTTGGTAAATTGACTACCGAGCTCCATTCACCATCCTTATTCACTTTTTTCTTTGTGAATTGTTTTATTAATAGCAATAGCTCTTAGCAATAGCAATACTGCTTTATTGATAGCAATAACATATGCAGTGTTCCCTCGATTTTCGCGGGGGATGCGTTCCGAGACCGCCTGCGAAAGTCAAATTTCCACGAAGTAGAGATGCGGAAGTAAATACACTATTTTTGGCTATGAACAGTATCACAAGCCTTCCCTTAACACTTTAAACCCCTAAATTGCAATTTTCCATTCCCTTAGCAACCATTCAGATAATTACTCACCATGTTTATTTATTAAAGTTTATTTAAAAAATATTTTTTAAAGGCAGACGAAAGTTTGGCGATGACATATGATGTCATCGGGTGGGGAAAACCGCGGTATAGGGAAAACCCCCGCAAAGTATTTTTTAATTAATATTTTTGAAAAACCAGGGTATAGACTTCCCGTGAAGTTCTAACCCGCGAAAATCGAGGGAACGCTGTATACCTTTTCGCAGTGCTTTGCAGCCCTCTAAGCAGTTCACAGAGTCAGCCTATTGCCCCCAAACAATCTGGGTCCTCATTTTACTGATCTGGGAAGGATAGAAGGCTGAGTCAACCTTGAGCCGTAAGGATCAAACTCCTGGCATTCACTTCATAACTGCAATTTGGAGCTGCAGGATTGTTGTTGCTAAGAGATGCTTCACAATCATATTGCTTAGCGCTGGAAAATCCTGTTCCAGTTGCCTTCGTATCTTAAGGACTACCCTTATTTGTTGTGATGAAGATTCCTTATCTGCCTGCCTGCCTGCCTGCCTGCCTGCCTGCCTGCCTGCCTGCCTATCTATCTATCTATCTATCTATCTATCTATCTATCTATCTATCTATCTATCTATCTATCTATCTATCTGCTGTATGCCGCCCCGAGTCTGCGGAGAGGGGGCGGCATACAAATCTAAATAATAAATAAATAAATAAATAAATAAATAAATAAATAAATAAATAAATAAATAAATAAATAAATAAATAAATAAATAAATAAATAAATAAATAAATCTATCTATCTATCTATCTATCTATCTATCTATCTATCTATCTATCTATCTATCTATCTATCTTTCTATTATCTCTGTCTCTCTCTCTGATATTATTCTTTTTTTAATATTCTTTTTTTTCTTTTTTCCTGCATTTTTAAATTATCTCTTCATTTCTCTTCGTCTAAGGACGATTTGTGTAGTTTTAAGCATCGTAGTTAACAATGTTTAATAAAAAAATATACTGAAAAAAATGTGTTGGTACGTCTTACCCAGGGCAATAGTTGCCAATTTCTGATTTCATCTATTGTAGTCCTGCCGCAATATTTTTCTTATTGTTCTTTGATTCGAATGAATCTCACTTTTATGTAATAGTGCATGACATTATATAAAGGTTACATATCCAAGGATGAAAGTGAATTGAATTCCTTCTATTTCTCGCATTAGATACAATAAACCTGGTGACTGTTTTGTACATTTTCAAAACAGGATTGTATTTTTTAATTATGCTTTTTGCTCCGGAGGCCAGGAATTAGGATAAAATTGCAGAAGGAATAGGATAGTTTTGTTTTCTAAAAAACTCAGAAATAATAACCTTCAGCATTTAGCAATGACCTTTGGTATTCTGCTGATTTCCCTTTACTGCAATAAATCATTATTCCATTGATGGCATAACTATGGCATAACAACAACAGCGCATGCTGCTCAGAATGAGATTTCCACAATCAGTACAAAGTATAAAAGGGAGAGAAGTTAAAATGTTACGGCTCTTAACAATATAGGTTGCCTGTATGGCTTACAGCAAAAGTGGATAGAGGAAGTCAGGCACAATATGGATAAATAAAATGTTTTCCTAAGCCCTTCACAAGATTAAAAGTTACATTCATCCATTGAAACGAAGTGAGGGGAGATTGAGAACCAAGAAAAGAAGCTAGAGAGCCATGGATTGCAATCAAATCCAATTTTGTGTGGGTCTGAGTCTCGGTTTGTATGATAATGTGTGTGTAAAATGGACATATTAACATTCACAGATGATTGAGTTATAGAAACATAGAAGACTGACGGTAGAAAAAGACCTCATGGTTCATCTAGTCTGCCCTTATACTATTTTCTGTATTTTATCTTAGGATGGATCTATGTTTATCCCAGGCATGTTTAAATTCAGTTACTGTGGATTTATCTACCACGTCAGCTGGAAGTTTGTTCCAAGGATCTACTACTCTTTCAGTAAAATAATATTTTCTCATGTTGCTTTTGATCTTTCCCCCAACTAACTTCAGATTGTGTCCCCTTGTTCTTGTGTTCACTTTCCTATTAAAAACACTTCCCTCCTGGACCTTATTTAACCCTTTCACATATTTAAATGTTTCGATCATGTCCCCCCTTTTCCTTCTGTCCTCCAGACTATACAGATTGAGTTCATGAAGTCTTTCCTGATACGTTTTATGCTTAAGACCTTCCACCATTCTTGTAGCCCGTCTTTGGACCCGTTCAATTTTGTCAATATCTTTTTGTAGGTGAGGTCTCCAGAACTGAACACAGTATTCCAAATGTGGTCTCACCACGCTCTATATAGCGGGATCATAATCTCCCTCTTTTTGCTTGTTATACCTCTAGATATGCAGCCAAGGGTTATCACTGTATACAAGGCTGGATAACATCAAACAGCAAAATATGATTTGGAACATATGTGAGGAGGCTCTTAGCACCTGTCCAGAACATCTTAAAAAACCCCTTTCCCCCACCGGAGAATATACACTTTCTAAAGAGAGCAATTGTGCCAGATCAGGGAAAGAGACAGTTACTGTAATAAGTGTTCGGAAACTTCAGATCGTGCAGAACGCAGCCGTGAGAGCCGTCGTGGGGCTTCCAAGATTCGCCCACGTTTCTTCAACACTCCGTGGCCTGCATTGGCTGCCGATCAGTTTCCGGCCACAATTCAAAGTGTTGGTCATGACCTTTAAAGCCCTACATGGCATTGGACCAGATTACCTCTGGAACCGCCTGCTACCGCACGAATCCCAGCGACCGATAAGGTCCCACAGAGTTGGCCTTCCCCGGGTCCCGTCAACTAAACAATGTCGTTTGGCAGGCCCCAGGGGAAGAGCCTTCTCTGTGGCGGCCCCAGCCCTCTGGAACCAACTCACCCCAAAGATTAGAACTGCCCCCACCCTCCCTGTCTTTCGTAAACTACTCAAGACTCACTTATGCCGCCAGGCATGGGGGAGTTAAGATATTCCTTCCCCCTAGGCCATTACAAGTTATGCATGGTATGTTTGTGTGTATGTTTGGTTTTATAATAAGGGTTTTTAGTTGTTTTATTAATTGGATTGTTACATGTTGTTTTTTATCATTGCTGTTACATACAAATCCAATAAATAAATAAATAAAATACTGTAAGGTTTTTTCCAAAGAGGTGATGCCCTATGTCTAAAATTTGAATGTTGACTTTCAAATCCACACCAACACACAACTGCACAGCCTTAAAGGCTACTATTTTTTTATGGCTGCTCACCATCCCTAAGTCTTAGTGGCACAGTGGTGAGAGTGCAGTACTGCAGGTTACTTCTGCTGCCTGCCTGCAATTTGGCAGTTCAAAGTTCACCAGGCTCTAGGTTGACTCAGCTTTCCATCTTTGCGAGGTGGATAAAATGAGGACCCAGGTTGTTGGGGACAATATGCTGATTCTGTAAACTGCTTAGAGAGGGCTGCAAAACACTGTAAAGCGGTATATAAGTCTAAGTGCTGTTACTATTGCACATCAGCAGAACATAAATTTTAAAAATGAGCATAACCTCCTATCTAGGTCTGTAAACTTTCCAAGTACATCTGTGATATAAAGTTCTAAAGTGCTTAGCTTGATTCAGCAAGATTCTTGCTGTTTCTTGTGTACTTCAATTGACTTTGGGAAATAGGATGATGGACATGTTTTTGAAAATTGAGCATTTTTGGTGCCCAGGGAAGAAAACATGTGATGCCGCGGTCAGAAAAAAAGGTGCCAAGAAGTGGAGAGAAAATATCTCAAGTCAAAAGTTAATACAGATGCTAGAATATGATTTGGGGTGGAATGCCATGCTTAAAAATTGTGTTGCTTGCTGTTGTTGTTGTTTTTTAAATGAGTGTTTTTGGTGCCAGGGGAAGTAAATGTGTGATGCTGGAGTCAGAATAAAAGATGCCCAGAAGTGATTTTTTTTCCAAGTCAAATGCAAAAACAGATGTTAAGATGTGATTTGAGGTGGAATTCCATTCTTAAAAATGTTGTTGCTTCTGTATTTTAAAAATCAAGCGGTTTTGGTGCCCGGGGAAGAAAACGCATCATGCTGTAATCAGAAAAAAATGTGGGCAGGAGTGACTTTTTTTTCCCAAGTCAAAAGCATATATGGATACTAGGATGCGATTCGGGGTGGAATTCCATGCTTTAAAAATGCCACGGTCCGAAAAACAGGTGCCCAGAAGCAAAACAAAAAATTCAAGTCAAAATTATATACGGATGATTGATTGGCTCATTGGAAGATAACTAGTTGCTCGCCCAGGTTTGGAATCAAACATAACATGGCTTGAGTATCCTCAAATCTCAGAAGAGCAGAAAATGTGACTTAGCTTCCCTTTGCCAAAATAGCTTCCGTAACCTTTAAGACAACCTAAGTTGCTCAATGCAAAGGTACTGGTAATTTAAATTATCTCTTCTCTGAATTCAGAAATTATTGATTGCCTATAAATGAAATAAATGAGAGATGGGCCCAAAAAACAGCAATAAAATGTTCTTAGTTTAAGAAATAGGGGATATTTTTGCATAAGTATCTTATTGGGTACAAATCACTAGCCTACCAATAGGTCAACTATTGCCTTGATAAATTTTCTGCAGAGAAACTGCAGAAAAATGTTTCACTTCTGTTTTAACTCCTAAAGTTCACGTTGATTGTCTCGTGGACAGTAGAACCTTTCTCCCAGGGCTAAAATTCAAATATTTTCCCTACCGGTTCTGCCGGCGTGGCTTGGTAAGCACATGGTATGGCTTGGTGGGGATTGTTTTGTGGGCATGGCAGGGAAAGGATGCTGCAAAATCATCCTCCCAAAAATGCACAGATACAATTTCAGACACACACACGTTTGAAAATTCAAAACAATGTTCTTTATACCGAAAATGCAAATAAACAGAGCACTCTTTTTGTATAGCAAAGAGCACTTGTCTCCAAACAAACTGGTAATTTTTACAAGTCCCTTATCAGTTCTGTGATACTCATCTTGCAGCTGTGAGACAATTCACAGTCCTTCTTCTTTCACAAAGTGAAACACACTTTGCTCTGGGTTAGTTTCAAAGCGGGGAAAAATCAGCACACAAAGATCAAAGTCAGCAAAGCAGTCATGAAACACAACGATCAGATAATCCTCCACAATGGCCAAATCCACAGGCTGCTATTTATAGCAGCCTCACTAATTACCACAGCCCCACCCAACCACAGGTGGCCTCATTTTCTTTGATAATAATCTCTCAGTTGTTGCCTATGCATCGCTCTCCGGATGCGTTGCTGTATCATTAACTCTTGTTCTGAATCCAAGGAGGAGCTAGATAATTGATCTCCTTCTGAGCTGTCTGCCATTCCTCCTCCCTGTCACTCATGTCTTCTTGGTCAGAGGAGCCTTCATCATCAGATTCCACCAGGGGGGGGGCGAACAGGCCTGCAGCATGTGGATGTCTCCCCCACATCCACAGTCCTTGGGGCAGGAGCTGGGCCAGAGCTAACCACAACATATATATATGACCAATCTAACTATATAGACCAGATGCATTTTATTAGCACATTAACTTTGCAGGTTTTTCTCAGAGTTGAAGTTGTGTCCTGCTGCAAAGGTGACGCTGCTTCTTCCCCTAGTCCTTTTCATCCATCTCTCTGATAGACAAAAACATAGAGAGGAAAAATAGCACCAAATGATTGTCGTGCTATATTTCATATTTATATTAATGTAATGGCCTCCACCTTAAGGAGGGATTTCTGAAATAGACAACCACATTATGCTGTACATATGGGGCTTAAATTAAAGTAAGCTTTGCACACCACAACTAACAACCATTGGAGAAGGTGGTGCGATGGGGTGGGGTATGAATAAGCCAATTGAACTACAAACTGCAACTATTTTTCATTATTGCTTACAGGGAAAGGTTGCATATGTTTATATTCTGTTTAATACGGGGCAGTGGGGCCGTTTTGTGACAATAGTTTCTACTCTCAAATATGGGTACCTTATTTGATCAATTATCACAACATTGGAGACGTATTTCCTGATCTGCAAAAACATTCCCTGCAGCAGGAAAGTATGGAGGAGAGGAAAGAAAATATTTTTAATTATGGTTTAATCAATCTATTCTTTAAAACATCTGAAGGGAGGACAAGAAGCAATGGATGGAAATGTATCAGAGATCCAATCTAGGCTTACGATTTTCCTGACAGTTAGAACAATTAATCAATGAAATTGGCTTACCTCCATAAATTGTGCATGCTCCATCACTGGAGGTTTTTAAGAAGGGATTTAACAGCTCCCTCCAGAGATTAGAACTGCCCCTATTCTCCTTGCCTTTCGTAAACTCCTTAAAACCCACCTCTGTCATCAAGTGTGGGGGAACTGAGACATCTCCTCCTGCCTATGTAGCTTTTGTGCATGATATGATTGTATGTATGTTTTTTATATTGGGGTTCCTTGCTTTTAGATTTTTAAATGTACAATTGTTATTTTAGATTCTAATTATTAGATTTGTCATTATATATTGTTTTTATTACTGTTGTGAGCCACCCCGAGTCTGCGGAGAGGGGCGGCATAGTAATATATATATAAATATAAATATAAATATAAATATAAATATAAATATAAATATAAATATAAATATAAATATAAATATAAATATAAATATAAATATAAATATAAATATAAATATAAATATAAATATAAATATAAATATAAATATAAATATAAATATAAATATAAATATAAATATAAATATAAATATAAATATAAATATAAATATAAATATAAATATAAATATAAATATAAATATAAAGCTGGAAGGGATCAGGTCTGATAGCTCAACAGCTAATTCTCTGCCTTCCAAGGCAGAGGCTATCGGATCAAATCCCAGTAAGGAAGGGTGTGGCTAGCTGATGAGGCCAGAACAAGACCGAAATGGGACCATCCTAGTCTGCCTTAATTTTAAAATTCCAGCTAAAAACATTTAACACATACAGAATATAGTTGTTGGCTATAAATAAATTAACTGCCTTGAAATGGTCCTGGGTTGGGCCTAGAGGCAAAAAGGAGCTGTGACGTTCCTTCAATATATACCAGGGTGATCAGACATTAAAAAAAAAACCAAACAAAAACATATAGCCCCTCCCTGGTACAGAGCTGGAAGGGATCAGGTCTGATAGCTCAACTGCTAATTCTCTGCCTTACAAGGCAGAGGCTATCGGACCAAATCCCAGTAAGGAAGGGTGTGGCTAGCTGAATGGCATAGAATGGCATAGGAGCATGGGATTAGATTAGAAGACTTCCAATGCCCCTTCCAACTCTTATTATTCTGTTATTCCCCATGCTCATATAGACATAAGCTTTTGCTAACACGTGTTTTCTTCTTTAATCCATTATAAGTATGCAAGTTCGCTACTGATTAGGGTCTTTTACAAATCCTTTAAAATAAATGAATAAACAATGAGTGATTGATACATTCCAAAATTAGATTGTTGATTTTTCTCCCCAAGGTTCCAAGTAGGTATGATTGCATGCATTAATTTTCAGAAGGAGGAATGCTTCAGTAGAACAAATGAATGGATAATGTAGGTGTTGGAGAGAAAGAGGGAGAGAGAAAATGATAGGGGGGATAAAACGAGAGAGAAAGAGAAATGAAAAAGGGAGAGTTGAAACATTTAAATATGTTAAAGGGTTAAATAAGGTTCAGGAGGGAAGTATTTTTAATAGGAAAGTGAACACAAGAACAAGGGGACACAATCTGAAGTTAGTTGGGGGAAAGATCAAAGGCAACATGAGAAAATATTATTTCACTGAAAGAGTAGTAGATCCTTGGAACAAACTTCCAGCAGACGTGGATGGTAAATCCACAGTAACTGAATTTAAACATGCCTGGGATAAACATATATCCATCCTAAGATAAAATACAGGACATAGTATAAAGACAGACTAGATGGATCATGAGGTCTTTTTCTGCCGTCAGTCTTCTATGTTTGTATATTTCTAAAGAGAGAGAGAAAATGAGAGAGAACAGAGAGAGAAAAAAATGAGAGAGAGAGAATGAGAGAGAGAAAATGAGAGAGATAAAAGAAATGAGAGAGGAAAATGAGAGAAGATGAGAAAGAAAAGAGGAGAGAGAGATAAAATGAGAGAGAGAGAGAGAGAGAACACCATCATTAGAATAAACCCAACTGATAGGAGCAAGTTGGAGCAAACTGTTAGTAATTCTCAACTACTGAGCAATGAGAAGCACTGAAACTAGGAAAGATTTCACTGTCACAGCCTCCTTGTTGCAGGAAATTTTGGCATCAGAAATCAGGCTTGTTCTGACCATATTTCAAAAGCCGCTTAAAGAAAGTGCTTCTCTTTATCTTCTTAAGATAGTGCTGTAAAATCTTGTTCTGGTTTTAAGGTAACTTTAATTGCGCGTTATTATTGTTTTTCCGTATGGCTTCTAGGATTGTATTATGCATGTGTTCTCTTATAAACTGCCAAGCCTTGATTGATGGCAAGGGTTTTAAAAACGGAATAAATCAAAAGAGGTGAGATGGCACACGGATGCGACACCCTCTTACACATTCTGTGAAATATATCTAAGGGGGAAAATGTGACGCCTTGAGCTTCTTTTGTGGTTGCCCCAAATCTGTGAAACTATCTCCTCACTTTTATTTACCTTCTGACTTCTAGTTTTTCAGATGTTTGCCTCAACATCAGATGCTGTCCTCAAAATGTAACTGGTGTTTTGTTCTTCTTTCTTTCTTTCTTTTTTAGTTTCAGGCTTTCAACTTAGTAATCTTACATCTGTGTTCTTGGCATTGTCATTTCTGTTTTTCTCATTCTTTCCTGGAAAATTGAGCTGGATTTCTAAGCCACTGTGGTATGTTGTCCTCCTCTTCTTCTTTCTCTTCCTCTTCTTCTTCTTCCTCCTGCTCCCCCCTCCTCATCTTATTTTCTTCTTCTTCTTCTTCTTCTTCTTCTTCTTCTTCTTCTTCTTCTTCTTTCTCTTCCTCTTCCTGCTCCCCCTCCTCCCCTCCTCCTCCTCCTCTTCTTCTTCTTCTTTCTCTTCTTCTTCTTCCTCCTGCTGCTGCTCCTCCTCTTCTTCTTCTTCTTTCTCCTGCCTCCTCCTCCTCCTCCTCCCCCTCCTCCTCTTCTTCTTTCTCTTCTTCTTCTTCCTCCTCCTCCTCCTCCTCCTCTTCTTCTTCTTCTTCTTCTTCTTCTTCTTCTTCTTCTTCGCTTTCACATAACTTCAGCAACTTGGTAATTTTTTTTTCCAAATTAAAGTTTATTATAGTATAAAATACAATTAGAAACACAGATGATGAGGAATAGGGAAAGGTAAATAAGCTGTAAGAGAAAAGGGACAAGAGCAGGAATGGATCCCAACTTACCTCACTGCCGGTTTGCTTTCTCCTGCACCGCGTAGCTGCAACTTGTGGGCGTGCATGTTCTTTGTGCACACATGCGCAGTGCAAAACCCCCACTTTTTTAAAAAAGAAAGCCCCCAAAATGGTGATGAATGATCAATATAGCAACAGTTACAAGCAATTTTATTTCCAACAGTAGACAAGCTTTCAGTTCAGAGTTCTCAGTGGGCAGAGAATACACAGTGGGTTCCCGCCTTCTAGCTTTAGTTTCGATTCTCTGCACAGAGCCAGATGTGTTAAGCTCTCATTGGCTGATTTAGTTGCTATGCCTATTCGTTGGCTGATCTTGTTATCATTGGCCCTCCCAATTCATGAATATTCTAACGTAACCGGTTCGGTCCCACTGTGTCGGTTTTCTCCCATCAACTAGACAATGTCGCCTGGTGGAGCCTAGGGGAAGAGCCTTCTGTGTGTGTGTGTGGGGGGGGTGTGTTCCTCTGGAACCAGATCTCTCCAGAGATTCATACCGCTCCCACCCTCCCCACCTTCCGCAAGAGAGACTGACGTCCCACTTGTACCAACAGGCCTGAGGCCATTAGATATTAGCCCATAGCTGATGAGTGGAATGTATGTTTGATTGTCTGAATGAGAGTGATTGGTTTTTAAGGAATCTGGATTTCAGATCAGTTAGTTTAATTTAAAAATTGGATTTAGGATATTTTTTATTGTTCTTTTATATGTTGTAAGCCACCATGAGTCTTCGGAGAGGGGGCATAAAAACCCAATAAGTAAATAAATTAAACAAATAAATAATGGCACTGTAAAAAGTGACTTAAGATCACTTTTTCACATGACAGCCTCTCCAGGATCACATGATGGAAACTCAGGTGCTTCTCACCTGATTTCTATTTATGACAATTGCAGTGTCTTGGGGTTACCTTGGCGACCTTCTGACAAGCAAAATGACAATACAGTGGTACCTCGAGATACGAGTTTAATTCGTTCCGGACCTGGGCTCTTAAGTCGAGCAGCTCTTATCTCAAACGACTTTTCCCCATAGGAATTAATGTAAATAATTTTAATTGGTTCCAGCCCTCAAAAAACTCACAAAGTTAGTCTAAATTATGCAGAAAGACATGTTTTTAATGAAGAAATGTACATGTACATATAAATGAATAATGAAGTTTCTTTCACTTAACTTGTAAACTTTCTTAAACTTTTAAATTTACATATGTTCAACTTCTCTGCCACCCAATCCTGTAGGACAGAGGTCCCCAACCCTTTTTGCACCAGGGACCGGCTTTAAGCGATCAAGAGAGGAATGGGTGAATGAATGGACGGAGGGTGGGAAGGAAGGAAGGAAAGAGGGAAGGGACAGGAACAGAGGAAGGAAGCAAGGAAACTTATGAAAGGGGAGAGTAAGAGAGGAATGAGTGAAGGGAGGGAGGGAGGGAAGAAGGTGGGAAGGAGAAAGAAAAGAAGAAATAGAGGAAGGGAAGGTAAAAGAGAGAAAGAAAAAGAGCAAGAAAGAAAGAAAGAAAGAAAGAAAGAAAGAAAGAAAGAAAGAAAGAGGGAAGGGACAGGAACAGAGGAAGGAAGCAAGGAAACTTATGAAAGGGGAGAGTAAGAGAGGAATGAGTGAAGGGAGGGAGGGAGGGAAGAAGGTGGGAAGGAGAAAGAAAAGAAGAAATAGAGGAAGGGAAGGTAAAAGAGAGAAAGAAAAAGAGCAAGAAAGAAAGCTGCAAGCACCCCCCCGAGCCCCCCAGGCCGGCTGCAACCTTTTAAAACACGCACGCCGCTTCGCAGCTGTCTCCTGAAGCCGAACGCGGAAGTTAGCGTTTGGCTTCAGGAGACAGCTCCTTGGCGCTTGTATCTCGAATTTGGGCTTGTAAGTAGAACAAAAATATCTCTCCCCTCCCAGCTCTTATCTCGAGTTGCTCTTAAGTAGAGCAGCTCTCATGTCGGGGTTCCACTGTACAGTGTTCCCTCGCTTTTCGCAGGGGATGCGTTCTGAGACCGCCCGCGAAAGTTGAATTTCCGCGAAGTTGAGATGCGGAAGTAAATACACTATTTTTGGCTATGAACAGTATCACAAGCCTTCCCTTAACACTTTAAACCCCTAAATTGCAATTTTCCATTCCCTTAGCAACCATTCAGATTATTACTCACCATGTTTATTTATTATTAAAGTTTATTAAAAACAATATTTATTAAAGGCAGATGAAAGTTTGGCGATGACATATGACGTCATCGGGTGGGAAAAACCGTGGTATAGGGAAAACCCCCGCAAAGTATTTTTTAATTAATATTTTTGAAAAACCGTGGTATAGACTTTCCGCGAAGTTCGAACCCGCAAAAATCGAGGGAACACTGTATACACTTTCTGTAAGCCCCCTTGATTTTAAATGGGGAAAGAGCTGGGTGAGATGTACCTGAGTCCTATGGGATTGGGTGGCATAAAAGTTAATTAAATTGAATTGAATTGAATTGAATTGAATTGAATTATATTGTTAAATTGTTAAATTGTTAAATTGTTAAATTGTTAAATTGTTAAATTGTTAAATTGTTAAATTGTTAAATTGTTAAATTGTTAAATTGTTAAATTGTTAAATTGTTAAATTGTTAAATTGTTAAATTGTTAAATTGTTAAATTGTTAAATTGTTAAATTGTTAAATTGTTAAATTATTAAATTATTAAATTATTAAATTATTAAATTATTAAATTAAACTAAATACTTAAATTAAATTAAATTGAATAATTAAATTAAATTAAATATAACTAAATACTTAAATTAAATTAAATTAAATTATGACAGAACCAGGGAGGCAATCTAGAGAGTTTGGATCCAAGTTTAATGGGACGTTGAAGAGTGATACAAAAATGGGTAGACATAGGTCCTGTTTGTGAGGTAATTTTTTTTTCTTTTTTCCTTTTAATCCTGTCTTTGGATGCCGAAGGACAGACTGTTTTCTTTCTCATTTATTAACCTGTATGTAAAGCTGATCTTTCTGATGCAAAATGATGGAAAACAAATATGCAATAGTGCCATTAGATGTCGTTTAAGAGGTTCTTGAGAGCTTACAGAATACCCGTTTTTGCCTTGAACGAGCAAATAAATGATTAAATGAAAAAATACTGCCAATGCTTATGTGAAATGCATGAAGGCCCAGACAACGAAATATCTCCCGGATCCTACCCACAGTTATGGGAAGCCGTTGTTTTATTATCTACTTAAAGCCTCCCTAAATTCACCCACAGAATCCCATTACTGTATTTACCTGCCTATAAACAGGAGCCATTTTGAGGCAGGCTCGCAGTATTAATCCTGAGGCTGTCACCAACGCCCACAAACTGCTTTCAATAGCATTGATTTGGCTGTCAAAATGGGGAACATGTCAACATCTCAAGCTATCTAATTATATAGTCTAGAAACCACATTACACCCCTCGCATCGCTAACATAAGTTGCAGCTGCGTATAGGAAAGGATATATAGTGGTAGAGATGCTTCATGAAGCCACTTGGTCTTGGGTCTGCAAGACCCAGGGATGGTGGACACCAGAACTATTAACACAACAAGTGTTCTGTCTGGGTTCCCCCAGACCTCAACACCAACTGGAAAAAACAGCCAGACATTCTGGTAAAAGCCAAAAGTATTTTATAACTGGAAAAAATAAGCACAGAGGAAAACCTGTTCTTCCCAACAGACAGGATATAATACGGTACAGCAGGGTCCTGATGTCCAGTCAATACAGCAAGCTTCTTGCTGGCACCCCCCCCCCCAAGGTTTCAATAGTCAAAGGCACAAACCAGGATTCCAAGACGCCAAAGTTCACAGTCAGGTCCCACGACTCTCAAAGATAAAACTCCACAAGCCAGGAAGGGTGGGTCTGCCTTTTAGCCTTTCCCAAGAGCACCACACCCAAACCCAGCTGTTGCCACTTTAATGCTGAAAGTATTTAGCCAATTGATTCCGTCTCTGAGTAGCTCTTCGTTGTCCCAGATCAATTATGGCTTGTGCACTTTCCTCTAAGGAATCCAGGCTGCTTGCTGGGGAGAGCTCCCCCTGGTGGGACTCTGGCTGTCCTCCCTCTTCTTCAGCCTGGGATTCCTCCTCCTCGTCTGTCTGCACCTCCTGTTCCTCAGCCTCTCCCTCTGAGCTGGAAACCGACAGAAGGTCAGCCGTTCCCGGAGGGGCCTCAGACGGAACCACAACAACAAGAAGGCACCTGAGCTGGAAAAGTAGAGGTGGGTTGGAAGTTACTTTCAAAGCAAGCCAGGATTTAAATATATTAGATAGGAAATTTTGAAAAAAGAGGGATGATCATGATGGGTAAGTGTTTGAGAAATACTTTTAACTGTTATGTAATAATAATCCCAGCGACCAGTTAGGTCCCACAGAGTTGGCCTTCTCCGGGTCCCGTCAACTAAACAATGTCGTCTGGCGGGACCCAGGGGAAGAGCCTTCTCTGTGGTGGCCCCGACCCTTTGAAACCAACTCCCCCCAGATATCAGAGTTGCCCCCACCCTCCTAGCCTTTCGTAAGCTCCTTAAAACCCACCTCTGTTGTCAGGCATGGGGGAATTGACACTTTCCCTCCCCCTAGGCTTATAAAATTTATGCATGGTATGCCAGTATGTATGATTGGTTTCTAAATTGGGGTTTTTAAATTAACTTAAATATTAGATTTGTTTACATTGTATTATTATTGCTGTGAGCCGCCCCGAGTCTGCGGAGAGGGGCGGCATACAAATCTGATAAATAAATAAATAAATAAATAAATATATAAATAATAATGCCCCAACACTGGAAGTTTTCATTTATTTATTTATTTATTTATTTATTTATTCATTCATTCATTCATTCATTCATTCATTCATTCATTCATTCATTTAGTCCAATACACAATGAGGGTTTTAGTGGGTATATATCTATATACACATAGTAAAATACATGATGAAGGTTATAGAGGAGATATTCATAGTAAAATATATCTAAGAAATAATAGAAAAAAAGGGATAGTAATAGAGCATATCAATGAAAGAATAGAGGAAGAGATATAGAAATAGAAGAAAGGTATAAGAGATATAGGAGAGCAATAGGACAGGGGACGGAAGGCACTCTAGTGCACTTGTATTCACCCCTTACTGACCTCTTAGGAATCTGGATAGGTCAACCGTAGATAATCTAAGGGTAAAGTGTTGGGGGTTTGGGGATGACACTATGGAGTCCGGTAATGAGTTCCACGCTTCGACAACTCGGTTACTGAAGTCATATTTTTTACAGTCAAGTTTGGAGCGGTTCATATTAAGTTTAAATCTGTTGTGTGCTCTTGTGTTGTTGTGGTTGAAGCTGAAGTAGTCGCCGATAGGCAGGATGTTGCAGCATATGATCTTGTGGGCAATACTTAGATCTTGTTGGATAACCATCTGTCTGAAGTAGTGTAGGGTTTCCTGCCTAAGCAGGGGGTTGGACTAGATGACCTCCAAGGTCCCTTCCAACTCTGTTGTTATTATTGTTATAATAGAACCATGCAGTTAGGGAAGGATTTAGAGGGTGGAAGGGAAGTAGGAAGGAAGGAGAAAAAGGAGAGAAAGTGGAGAGAATGAGGAAGGAGAAGGGAAGGTTAGTAGAAGGAGGGAGAAGGAGTAAGAAACTAGGTAGTAGAGGCAGAATAGCCGCCTGAGATAGAAAGAGGGAAGTGGAAGGAAGTAAATAGGATACAGATGAAATAATATAAAACAAACCTGGAACGTGATTCAGTTGGCTGTATTTGAATAACAATATATGTACATTAAGCTGTATTGAAGGTATATGAACTTTGTTGATTGTGGAGAAAAAATATTTTAAAAACTGGAAAAAAAAGGAAGTAACTTTCAAAACTGGGTTTTGAAGAGCAGGGGAGATGGGGATGATGCAACATTTTAGTTTTTTTTTTTATGGATTCTTATTAAGTTATGGTTGAGATAATCAAACTTGTGAAATGTGATGGGGATGAAGTTTAATATAACTAAAAATACTGAGTGGTGGATTGACAGTGTTTTTTTTCTCTCTCTCTCCAATTTATGCCTTCGAGGTTGATCTTAGATAGTATCTGTTTGTAGAACTAAAAAGCTTGAAACCGCCTGATGATGTGACCATTGATGGATGCTCCTCTCCCTGTATCACCCTTCATAATTTGTCAGTCCAATTATAGGCTTGTTGTGTACTTTCCGCATTTTATGCTGCCTGTCATTTTGTAAGAAACATCTCTGGAAGCTTGTGTGTGGAACTGGAAAATCTTTTGCGTAGTTTTGAGAAGTATTTTTTTTTTCACATGGTCTTTTTGGGGAAGACTAAAGATTCAATCAGCCCAAGTTCTCCAACTGAGGGGGACAGGGATTCTAAACATCTGGAGATTCAGTTATCTGGAGGATACTCCGGTTGAGGTTGTTATTTTATTTTATTTTATTTTATTTTATTTTATTTTATTTTATTTTATTTTATTTTATTTTATTTTATTTTATTTTATTTTATTTTATTTTATTTTATTTTATTTTATTTTATTTTATTTTATTTTATTTTATTTTATTTTATTTTATTTTATTTTATTTTATTTTATTTTATTTTATTTTATTTTATTTTATTATTTGTTTGTTTGTTTGTTTGTTTGTTTGTTTGTTTGTTTATTTATTTATTTATTTATTTATTTATTTATTTATTTTGTCCAATACACAATGAGGGTTTTAGTGGGTATATATCTATATCAGTGATTTTCAACCTTTTTTGAGCTGCGGCACATTTTTTACATTTACAAAACCATGGGGCACATTGAGTGGGGAGGGGGGGCTAAAAAAAGTTTGGACAAAAAAAATCTATTTCTTCCTCCCTTTCACTCTATTTCTCTCTCCCACTTTCTCTCCCTTCCTCTTTTTTCTCTCTTCCTTCTTTCCTCTTTTTTGCTCTCTTTCTCTCCCCCTCCCTACCTCCCTCTATGTCTTTCTCTCTCCCACATTCCCTCCCCCCCTCTCTCTCTTGCTTTCTTTCTTGCTCTCTCTCTTTCTTTCTCTCTTGTTCTCTTTCTCTCTTGCTTTCTTTCTTTCTCCTGTTTTCTTTCTCTCTCTGAGCTTCGCGGCACACCTGACCATGTCTCGCGGCACACTAGTGTGCCACGGCACACTGGTTGAAAAACACTGATCTATATACACATAGTAAAATATATGATGAAGGTTATAGAGGAGATACTCATAGTAAAATATATCTAAGAAAGAATAGAAAAGAAGGTATAGTAATAGAACATATCAATGAAAGAATAGAAGAAGAGATGTAGAAATAGAAGAAAGGTATAGGAGATATAGGAGAGCAATAGGACAGGGGACGGAAGGCACTCTAGTGCACTTGTACTCGCCCCTTACTGACCTCTTAGGAATCTGGATAGGTCAACCGTAGATAATCTAAGGGTAAAGTGTTGGGGGTTTGGGGATGACACTATGGAGTCCGGTAATGAGTTCCACGCTTCGACAACTCGGTTACTGAAGTCATATTTTTTACAGTCAAGCTTGGAGCGGTTAATATTAAGTTTAAATCTGTTGTGTGCTCTTGTGTTGTTGCGGTTGAAGCTGAAGTAGTCGCTGACAGGCAGGACGTTGCAGCATATGATCTTGTGGGCAATACTTAGATCTTGTTTAAGGTGTCTTAGTTCTAAACTTTCTAGACCAGTGATGGGCAACCTTTTGAGCTTGGTGTGTCAAAATTCGCCAAAAAGCCCAGCATAACTCGGGTGGTGTGTCACCTTGAGAAAAAAAACATAATTTTGTGCTAAAAGTGTCTGGTAACCGAATCCAGGCACTCCAAATTTCCTGTTCATAGTGGCACTCCCTCTTGATTCTCCAAGCGGCACCTTTCTAGATTCTCAAGCTTTGACCTCAAGTCAACAAACAAGCTTCGCCGAGTCTTACTTTCACTTTGCAGAATAGTCCCCGGACTCTTTTTTTTTAAAAAAACTCCTGCAGGAGAGGGCGGGGCACCCTTGCCCCAAAGACTCACTGAAACGGCGAATTCTCACGTGAATTGCAGGTTATTTCCAGAAGCCTGGGACAGATATCCTTGCAAAGGTTTGACAGAAAAAGCAAGCAAAGAGCAAACTTCAAAAGAAGGGAAAAGACGGGAGGGAAGGAGGAGGCAAAAGGAGGAAGGGAGGGAAGAAGGAAGGAAGGAAGGAGAGAGAGAGAGAAAGGGGCTCTTTGGAAGGAACAGGTTTTGTTCTAATGGAAAGAATCGGCTCACCCAAGGAAAGGGAACGCGAAGCGACGATATTTCTTCATCTGGAAAAATGGACACCTGACTTCCTTAACGGCCGCGTGTCACTGAAAATGGCTACGCGTGTCAGTGCTGACACGTGTGTCATAGGTTCGCCATCACTGTTCTAGACCCAGGATTGAAAGCCTAGTCTCATAGGGTATTCTATTTCGAGTGGAGAAGTGAAGGGCTCTTTTGGTGAAGTATCTTTGGACATTTTCAAGAGTGTTAATGTCTGAAATGCGATATGGGTTCCAAACAGATGAGATTTATTATTGGGGGCATCCCAAAATTTTAATCTAAGCCTTCTGAAATGAAGCTAAGGTTGATCTAGTCTTCCCAGAGTACTGCTTCCATTGTCTGTGGAAATAAGACTTAGTCACCTTCTGCCCAGCATACATTCCTTCATCTATTTCAGATGTTTGCTTCCTACCTCTTTACCAAGGAGTTTCAAGAAGCCCACCAGGTTTCTAGACCTTTGCTAACAAGCTCGTGGGGTGAATGGGGCGGAGAAATAGTGATTGACTTCAGGTCAAAGAGGAGTTTCAGGTTAGAGAAAGGTTTGACTTCAGCTGATCAGAGTTTGGTCCAGCAGCCTAACTTCAAAACAATTCTAGGTTAAAAATACTGTAGAAAACAATGCCTGGAAATTTTAATTTGGCTTAGCAACAAATTACCGTAGATTTGCTTCTTCCTCCTCCTCCTTCTCCTCCTCCTCCTCTTCCTCCTCCCTTTCAGTTTTCTAGTCATAACATACCATTATTCTAAAGTTAAAAATAAAAGCAAGCAAACGAATTAAATATGGTGCAAACTGAAACGTCCTACTTGGGTTTGACAGATTAAGAACAGGTGCACGATCGCACTAGGCAAACAAACAGTTCACACAGCGTCTTCTCAGTGTGTGAAACAAACAAAAGAAGAGGTAAAAGGGAGGGGGTTGATGCCACAATCTTCTTTTAAAAAAAAAACCCCTCACTTTCCCAGCTGAGTTTCTCTAACATTCACTTCAAAATAATCACAGTCATATTTTATTTCATTTTATTTTTATTTTGCATTCATGTAACCCAGAAAACAGAGTTGGTACGAAACATGTCTTTATTTTTTATTTATTGTCATAAGGAAAAATTTTAAAAAGGGAAGGGGTGCTCCAGAAAATAAGTGCTTCAATTGTACAATACCAACAAATCGGAAGACCTGACATAAATGGGAGAACGTTATGTAAATATCAGGGCAAGCCAATCTACCCTCATTTTTATGTAGTCTTCCACAAAAAATATCCTACATTTTACCTTCTTTTCATAAGAATTGTTTCAATAGATGTGCAGCAAAGAAAGGAAGGGAAGAAGGAACGAACGAATGAACAAAGGAAGGAAAAGATGGAGGGAAGGAGATGGGAAGGAAGAAAAAAAGAGAGAGAGAAAGAAAAAGAAAGAAAGAAAGAAAAAGGGAAGAAAGAAGAAAGGAAGGAAGGAAAGAAGGAATGAACGAAGGAAGGAAAAGGCGGAGGGAAGGAAGTGGGAAGGAATAAAAAAGAGAGAGAGAAAGAAAGAAAAAGATAGAAAGAAAGAAAGAAAGAAAGAAAGAAAAAGGGAAGAAGGAAGGAAGGCGAAGGAAGGCAAGGAAGTTAACAGCTCACTTTTCCCTCTACTGCCCAAAATATATGTTGTGCATTCTAATACTCTACCGCAACTGTTTGCCATTCTCATTTCAACCTGATTATTCCATCGACATTTCTTCAGTAGAGATTTCCCACCAACTGCTTCCTGTGAGGCTGTATGTATAAAAGAGTTTTAAACTCATCCCTCATGTTACTTTTCCAGAAACTCCAGAATACTCTGTTAAACAGCGATTAGATTCGGAAGGTCAGTTTTTCCAGCATTCTATACTTCGAAGGCAATGATGACATTTGGTGTGGAATAAAACTGAATGTCCTAATTTCTGTAGAATAGAAAACCTGGCCCAGGTTGAGTTGATTTCTCAAAACTGCATTCATTTTTGCCTGCGCCACTGCATTTAAACTTCTTTAACACAACAATGGAAAGTAAGGGTCAACTGAGCATATTCTACATGTTACTTTAGCTGTAAATGAGCGATACCCAATGCCAGATGCAATTAGTCTGATTTTTCCCCCTTCCACATATTTTTTTTTTTGTATCAGTCTGTTGAATGGAGTGCGGGAGTCAAAACTCTATCTAAAATCATCACTTGATCAGAGCCACTCAAATTAACCTAGAAAAAGTGTGCCGGCTTTTAGACTTCTTAATCAGGCTAGATTGTACTATTTAAAAGAAACCCAAAAAAACAAAAAAATATTTTCTTGGCTGTTGCTTTTTTTAGAACAAAATTTATACAAATCTACCTCTACTTATGAACTTAATTCGTTCCATGACCAGGTTCTTAAGTAGAAAAGTCTGTAAGGAGAAGCAATTTTTCTCATAGGAATCAATGTAAAAGCAAATAATGTGTGCGATTGGGGAAAACACAGGGAGGCTGGAGGCTCTGTTTCCTCCCAGGAGATTCCTAGAGAGGCCCCACAGAGGTTTCTCCCCACCTTTCCAAGCCTTTTTTCTTCCCAGGAGATTCCTAGAGAGGCCCCACGGAGGCTTCTCCCCACCTTTTCTGGCCCTGTTTCCTCCCAGGAGATTCCTAGAGAGGCCCCACGAAGGCTTCTCCCCACCCATTCCTGCCCTGTTTCCTCCAATGAGATTCCTAGAGAGGCCCCACAGAGGCTTCTCCCTGCCTTTTCCGGCCCTGTTTCCTCCGAGGATATTCCTAGAGAGTCCCCACGGAGGCTTCTCCTTGCCTTTTCCGGTTACAGTTTCGGAGGTTCGGGTTTGTAAGTGGAAAAAGATTCTTGAGAAGAGGCAAAAAAATCCTGAACACCTGGTTCTTATCTAGAAGTAAGTAGAGGTGTTCTTAGGTAGAGGTACCACTGTATTTGCTAATGAAAGTCTACGTTAGGGTAAGGTTGCAATGAATGATATTTTATGTAATTTTTAACAAAGGCAATTTTAGGTAGCACACGCGGGCAATTCTTTAGCACATGATGGCAAACCATTTTTGGTCTGCATGCCTAAGCGGGTGTATGTGCACACTAGCGTGTGCATGCCCACACACAAGCCCTCCCCACAAGCGCCCCGCACATTCACACAGGCCTCACAAGGGATTCCTGAAGCCTGGGAATGGTTAAAAACAGCCAAATGGGCCAACCGGAAGTTTTGAAACGAACTTCCAGTTGACCCATTTGGACGTTTCTTTGACATCCCCCAGCTTCAGGAGGCTTCCCTGAAGCCTAGGGAGAGCGAAAACAGCTGAAAAGAATCCCCAAAATCAGCTGGTTAGCTGGCTTACAGGATCAAAAAAATCAGATTGGAGGCTAAGTCCTCCGACGATGAATGGAACAGGACTGCTTCTTGCGGTCATTCTTCCATAACTGTTGTGGTTGGCTCTGGCCCAGCTCCTGCCCTAGGGAATGTGGAGGCGGAGGCAGGGGAAATGTCTACATGTCCTAGGCCTGTTTTGTTGCCGGCAGAGTCAGGGAGTGCAGTTTCCTTAGACAAAGAAGAAAGTGGGGGTGACTTGGAAGAGGGGGGCTTGGCACACAGCCCAGTAAGCCAATCACCATTATCTAAAGTCGATTTGGATGACGAAGTGTTAGACCCACGCAGGCGCAGACTTATGCATCGAAGAGACCAATTGAGGAAATATTACAGGAGATAAGAGAGGCCACCTATGTTTGGGTAGGGCTCCAGTAATTAGAGCTGCTGATATAAATAGCAGCGTGCTAGTTTGGCCGTTGTGGAAGATTATCTGATCGCAGTTCTTCAGGATCGTGCCTCGCTGTGTCTGAACTTTGTGGATTTTTCATGCCTTTGACACCAAAGCAGAGTAAAGTGTGTGTGTGTTTCACTTCGTGGGAAGAAGGAGGGCTGTGACGTTTCTTCACAGCTACTAGCTAAGTACTTAAGGACTGATTAATGGACTTGTACAGCCGACAAGGTTGTTTTGGAGAAGAGTGCTCTTTGCAATACAAAAAGGGTGCTTTGTTTCTTTTGAATTTTGGGATAAAGGACATTGTTTTGAATTTTCAAACGTGTGTGTGTCTGAAATTTGTATCCTTGAATTTTCGGGAGGCTTCTACCAGAGAGCCCGGTAGAACAATAACACAGATTTTTTTTTCCCATTTTCCTAGACCAGTGCTTCCCAACCTTGGCCACTTGAAGATATTGGGACTTCAACTCCCAGAATTCCCCAGCCAGCGAATGCTGGCTGGGGAATTCTGGGAGTTGAAGTCCAGATACCTTCAAGGGGCCAAGGTTGGGAAACACTATCCTAGACATTAACAAAAAAAAAACCCTTCCTCCTTGTCAAATTGTACACATCCCTTGTGTTTTTCTTCCTCTTTAAGGGAAGGCTGAGAAAACATGTAATTTAAATGCAAAAGCACCGTTCCCTGGCTAATACAGGTCTATGTACGCTCTCAAATAACACTTAAGGCAGAATATAGTTTCTGCGCTAAAATAGTTTTTCCTCCCTCCCTCCCTCCCAGCTTGCATTTATTTACAATTGGGTACAAAGGGCACAAATAGATCCCAAATTTACACCATTCAATATCACAATAAAATCCTCCTCGTCAACCACCTTGACAGCTACCTCAAGGACATCGCTAAAATGGGGGGAAAAAAATTGCAAGTAGAGTGGTGTTTCTTTTAAACAAGTATAAAACTAAGTGATAAAGTTCTATCATCTATCTCTTATCTATACCCACCTCTCTCTGTCTATACAATCTATCTATTGTATGTGTGTCTGTCTTTGTTTGTTTGTTTGTTTGTTTGATTGATTGATATTTTAATGCCGCCCTTCTCCTTGGACTCAGGGCGGCTTACAACATGTTAACAATAGCACTTTTTAATAGAGCCTGCATATTTCTTCCACAATCCGGGTCCTCATTTTACCCACCTCGGAAGGATGGAAGACTGAGTCAACCTTGAGCTGGTAATGAGATTTGAACCACTGACCTGCAGATGTAGCAGTCAACTTTAGTAGCCTGCAGTACTCCACTCTACCCACTGCACCGCCTCGGCTTATCTATCTATCTATCTGTCTGTCTGTCTGTCTGTCTGTCTGTCTGTCTGTCTGTCTGTCTGTCTGTCTGTCTATCTATTGATCGATCTATCGATCTATTGATCTCTATCCATCCTACATTCATTTATCCATCCATCTATCTTGATCTTGATCTCAATCTATCATGATCTCTATCCATCCATGTCTGTCTGTCTGTCTGTCTGTCTGTCTGTCTGTCTGTCTATCTATCTATCTATCTTTCTATCTATCTATCTATCCCTATCTACCTGTCTGCCTGCCTGCCTACCTACTTACCTATCTTTGGACCTAGACTTTTGTGAAATATAGAAGCCATAAAACTGTAAACAAATTTTATCTTGCTGTTACTTTATATCACTGTAATGATACCACTCAGACAGCATCAGTCTGTGCGTGGATATAAGTGTTATTAAGAAGCAGTTCGGAAAATCCCCTTGATCTAGCACTGATGAATAGATAGGGGAAAACACTTTTTTTTTTAATGCTGCTGTTTTCATTTGGGGGGGGGAGTTTGTAAAATGGTCCAATTCGCATGTCAGGAAGAACTGTAAATTGAAGTTATGAAGAGAGATATATTTGTTGAAGGGCTGAGTGGCACATTCATGTATTGTACATCCAGAAAATCATTTCGAACCTTTCAGTCATCCCTACTCCCCCTTTTTAAAAGGAATTACAAGTATTATTGTATGTTGTAATGCTTTCCGAATTGTGTTTCACTTCAGATGGTCAGTGGTTACCTTGGAACATGCTTACTTTGGCAGATGGCTATCTTCTTTGTGAATTAATGGAATAAAATTATGGAAAGGAGAGGTCCTTCCTTCCTTCCTTCCTTCCTTCCTTCCTTCCTTCCTTCTTTCTTTCTTTCTTTCTTTCTTTCTTTCTTTCTTTCTTTCTTTCTTTCTTTCCATCATCTGATACTTGACTAGCTTTGACGTAGGGGAATATAGAACAAGAATACAGGATAGTAAGTAGACCTATTTAACGCCTTTTGAGTTCATCCTTCTGTTTTAACCAAATATGAAATCAGAAGCTTCTGAGAAATTCCCAAGGACATGACCTTGGGAAAAATCCTGCTTCTACGCTCCATCAATCAGAAGTGAAAGGAATAATGCTTCGGATCCTGGAAAGAGCACGTAGAGATTGGAATACACTCACATTCCCCAATCTTTGTCTTTTGGAAAAGTTCCAAAGCCCAGATTCAAATGGAGAGTCCAATCTCACCTTGCTTTCTCTACTTTTATCCCATCTGAATGGCAGTGGGGATTATGCTGGAGAGTTTAATTTCCTAACATCGTGAAGGTAACACCTTTCAGGCTTTCCCTGACCTTTCCAAGCACAAGCTCTGATTCTTTACTTTGGCCTTTACTTCTTTACTACTTTTATCACCACTTCCGCAATACGTTTAGCACATCCAAGGAAAGTGAGTTCCCACCAATTCAACAGCCAAGAAACGTAAACATGTAGGTACATTTCCAGCGCTGGGAAGATTTGTTCAGTTGAGAATGAACCGATGCTCTCAAACTGCTTTGAATTCCAATTAAGATTCATTAACACTATCTGAAAACCTGGAATTCCTTAGAATAGCATGTGTTAAAGACGTGAGGGATGCTAGAAGCGGTTTTTAGGGGGTTTTAATATTACATTCTATGCGTTATTTTCTGGTTGTGAGCCGCCCAGAAGCCTTTGGGAGTTGGGCAGCATACAAATCCAGATAGATAGATAGATGGATGGATGGATGGATGGATGGATGGAGGGACGGATGGAGGGACGGATGGACGGACAGGACTGGACTGAGTCTTCGGAGAGGGGCGGCATACAAATCTAAGTAATAAATAAATATTAATAAAATTGAACAGGTCCAAAAACGGGCTACAAAAATTGTGAAAGGTCTTAAGCATAAAACTTATCAGGAAAGACTTAATGAACTCAATCTGTACAGTCTGGAGGACAGAAGGGAAAGGGAGGACATGACTGAAACGTTTAAATATGTTAAAGGGTTAAATAGGTTTCAGGAGGGAAGTGTTTTTAATAGGAAAGTGAACACAAGAACAAGGGGATACAATCTGAGGTTAGTTGGGGGAAAGATGAGAAGCAACGTGAGAAAGTATTATTTTACGGAAAGAGTAGTAGATGCTTGGAACAAACTTCCAGGAGGTTGGTAAATCCACAGTAACTGAATTTAAACATGCTTGGGATAAACATATATTCATCCTAAGATAAAATTCAGTAAATAGTATAAGAGTAGACTTGATGGACCATGAGTTGCAATCTTGTATGTTTCGAATAGAGTAGAGTAGAGAGTAGAGTAGAATAGAACCGGAACTGTTTTAACAAAATTAACAAAATTATGAAATGTGCATGTAAGCTAAACAATTTTACCCCAACGATCAAGTCCACTGTAATTTGGAATGAAGCATTTCCAAATATAGGGCATAATTATCTGTCAGGTAAAAAGACAAATCTGTTGCAAGAATGAGTTGGTAAGGATGAAGTTGCATTTGCCTTAAGCATCTGTCACTAACTCCCAGAAGCTGAATCCTTGGTTTTCTAAATACTGATCATAACAGGAGATTGTCAAAATCTGGTGATGACCCAATGCTTAATAATCTTGCTGGGGGTTTACTATTTGTCCGTATCTCATTATCTGCTGTGAGATTCCTGGCAGGCCACTTGTGCCATCTGTGAAAATCTTGTTAGAATCTCCACTCTTCCTTCACATCCTTAACTATGTCATCCATGTCATTTAATTCACATGCAGAGAGAGAAGAGAGGGAGAGAAGAGAAGGTGGCAGACCCCAAAGAAAAAAGGCCATTTAAAAAAAAATCAACACCTCAAGAAGAAGGTTGGTTGAGTAAACAGGAGTTGGCAATAAACGCAACGAACAACTTTTCTTCTGGATGCGGCTGTGCAAAATGCTTCCCAAAGGTGGTCTGTCGGGCTGTCTGGTACACTCCTCCCAAAAATTCACAGGTACAAATTTCAGACACACACACACGTTTGAAAATTCAAAACAATGTTCTTTATAATGAAAATTCACTTAAACTAAGCCCTCTTTTGGTATAGCAAAGAGCACTAGTCTCCAAACAAACTGGTAATTTGTACAAGTCCCTTATCAGTTCTGTGATACTTAGCTTGCAGCTGTGAGGCAATTCACAGTCCTCCTTCTTTCACAAAGTGAAACACACTTTGCTCTGGTTTAGTTTCAAAGCGGGGAAAATCAGCACACAAAAAGTCAAAGTCAGTAAAGCAGGCACGAAACACAAGGATCAGATAATCCTCCACAATGGCCAAACCCACAGGCTGCTATTTATAGCAGCCTCACTAATGACCACAGCCCCACCCAACCACAGGTGGCCTCATTTTATTTGGTAATAATCTCTCAGTTGTTGCTGCCTATGCATCGCACTCCGCATGCATGGCTGTATCATTAACTCTTGTTCTGAATCCAAGGAGGGGCTAGATAATTGATCTCCTTCTGAGCTGTCTGCCACACTCTCCTCCTCCCTGTCACTCCTGTCTTCTTGGTCAGAGGAGCCTTCATCATCAGATTCCACCGGGGGCAAAACAGGCCTGCAGCATGTGGATGTCTCCCCCACATCCACAGTCCTTGGGGCAGGAGCTGGGCCAGAGCTAACCACAACACAAAGGAAATTTACATACGGCACAGGTTAGCAAAAGCTACACAGGTAGTCCCAGGGTTGAAATTCATATTTTTCCCCTATTGGTTCCGTGGGCGTGGATTGGTAGGCATGGCATGGGAAGGATACTGCAAAATCCCCATTCCCTCCCCACTCCTGGGGGAAGGATATTACAAAATCTCCATTCACACCCCACTCTGGGACCAACCAGCCAGAGGTGGTATTTGCAGTTCTCCGAACTATTCAAAATTTCTACTACTGGTTCTCCAGAACTTGTCAGAACCTGCTGAGTAGTCCTCAACTTACAACCATTTATTCTGTGACAGCATGAAGTTGCAGCAACACTGAAAAAGTGATTAAAATCTGGGTGGTTTGTAACTATCATGCACTTATTATAGTTTAAGTTTAAGTTAAGTTTATTGGATTTATATGCCGTCCCTCTCCGAGGACTCGGGGTGGCTTACAACATATAAAAAACCACAATATACAGTATATCAAAATCCAAATAATTAAAATTCAGTTACAATTAAAAAAACCTAAAGAACCAATTAAAATGCATACATAACCATTCAATCAACAAACACACTATACATTCATCGACCATGTTTGGTGATATAGGTGAGTCTTTAGACTCTTACAAAAGGCGAGGAGGGTGGAGGCAGTACGAATCTCTGGGGGGAGCTGATTCCAGAGGGCCGGGGCCCCCACAGAGAAGGCTCTTCCCCTAGGTCCCACCAAATGACACTGTCTAATTGACGGGACCTGGAGAAGGCCGACTCTGTGGGACCTAACTGGTCGCTGGGATTCAGTTGCACCACCCTTTGGAGGGGGGAGGTCATGCGATCAACATCTGTTGCTTTCCCAGCTGGCTTCCCATAGACAAAATCAGATTTGCTTAAGGACCACATGTTCACTTAACAACTGCAGCAATTTGCTTTGTAGCAAAAAAAGATCGCAATTAACAAATGCCTTCCTAGCAACAGAACAATTGGGATCGACTGGGGTCACAAGTTGAGAGCTTCCCATATTGAAAGGTTGAAGAAGAAGACCACATTTGACTTCTCAAATGAAGTATTTGACTTTTGGCAGGATTGGCGGGACCCAGGGGAAGAGCCTTCTCTGTGGCGGCCCCTGCCCTTTGGAACCAACTCCCCCCAGAGATTAGAATTGACCCCACCCTCCTCGCCTTTCGTAATCTTCTTAAAACCCACCTCTGCCATCAGGCATGGGGGAACTGAGATATTCTTTCCCCCTCGGCCTTTACAATTTATGCATGGTATGTCTGTATGTATGTTTGGTTTCTTTGATAAGGGTTTTTTAGTTATTTTAGTATTGGATTGGATTGTTACATGCTGTTTTTATCATTGATGTTAGCCGCCCCGAGTCTACGGAGAGGGGCAGCATACAAATCCAATGAATGAATGAATGAATGAATGAATGAATGAATGAATGAATGAATGAATGAATGAATGGCGGTGCCCTTAATCATATTTCTTTGCATCATATTTCTTGCATATACATCTTTGCATCTGGTCATTAGCACTCTCCCTAATTGGTCAAAAGCTTCTATGAGGTAGGACTTGATTGTTATTTCAGAACAACATTTCATGGAATCTGAGGACTCCACCAAAGGTACAAAAAAACAAAACAGTGCTTTATAATGGCAAGGGTGAGACCCAGCATCCATCGGATATGAAGAGTAGAATAACAAAATGTCTGGGATTTCCTTTTCAAACAAAACAGAGGGGAGATGGATATCTATCTGACCTATCTCCACCAACACACTCTCAAGATATGCTCAGATTAAGGCAGCCAAAATGTCCAATTAGTTGAACTGCAATAGCAATAGCACTTAGCCTTACGTTCCACTTCACAGTGCTTTACAGCCCTCTCTCTCTAAGCGGTTTGTAGAGTCAGATATTGCCCCCTACAATTTGGGTCCTCATTTTACCGACCTCAGAAGGATGGAAGGCTCAGTCAACCTTGAGCCTGGTGAGATTCGATCTGCCAAATTGCTGGCAGTTGATGATTTATTTATTTATGTATTTATGTATTCATTCATTCATTCATTCATTTGTCCAATACACAAATACATAGGAAGAAAAATAGACATGTAGTAATATATATAAGGGTAAAGTGAACTTAGAGGAAAGGATATATGAAAGGAAGAAAATATATATGAAAGTGAGAGAAAGGAAAGACAATTGGACAGGGGACGAAAGGCACACCAGTGCACTTATGTACGCCCCTTACTGCCCTCTTAGGAACCTGGAAAGGTCAGCACAAGTAGCTTGCAGTACTGCACTCTAACCACCTGCCACTGTGGCTTGTCTTGCTGGCCGTTATAAATTTAAGAAGTCGTCATGCCAACCTATCTAGTAATTCTTAGGTTGAGGAAGGCCAACCTTTGGGTTGATACGAACATGATTTCGGCATTAGAGAAGCCACAGAAGGATGAATAGGAGCTGAAACAAGCTTTAAGGTTGAAAAGCCATTTTTTCATTCCAGGGAAACTGGTAATTCACCTGGGTTTAAGTTGATTATATTCTGAAAATGATTCCCTTCTGTTGTTTCACTAAGAGGTTCACCAGACCACATGATTCTTAATGGCTTGTTCCAGTTTAACACATACTGTACCTGTAGTAAACTGGAGGAGTATTTTCAGCCTTGTTATTGAAGTTTGCCCCTTTCCTCACTTTCCTCTTAATATACCTTACAGGCAGCCTCTCATACTTTCTTTTCAAGGCCATTCCCTTGATCTTATACCCCCCCCCCCATTTATTTTCTATTTTTAAAAAGGAGAGAAAAATAAATGAATAGGAGAAAGAGTCGCTATTTCCAGTAATTCAGGCCCTTCGGTGAAAACAATAGGGAAAAAACCCAAGCCAGGCTACAAATGCTAGATCATAGTCTACTTAAAAGAGAGAGACGGAGAAGGATAAAAGGATAATATAATATCGCTTTGCCTGCTTGTAGATAGGGACCATCTCAAATAGATGTTGCTCAGCATGTGTAAAGCTGTTAGATGTTTGTTCTGTGGGATGCCAAATCTATCCAAGGCAAAACAGTGAGTTACAAAAATGAAGGATCTTCAACTCTGGTATTAAACACTCTTCTCCATATGAAGATTTGTTTTGTTGACTCCTGTCAATTGCCTGGACAAGTCCCTGCAGTTTTCTTGGTAAGATTTTTCAGAAACTGTTTACCATTGCTTGCTTCTTAGAGCTGAAAGAAAGTTACTGGCCCAGAGTCACCTAGCCTTCTTTTATGTCTAAGAGAGGACTTGAACTCATGGTCTCCTGGTGTTTGGCCCAAAGTCCAAAGATACTTCACCAGAAGAGCCCTTCACTCCTCCACTCGAAATAGAATACTCTACGAGACTAGACTTTCAATCCTGGGCCTAGAAAGTTTAGAACTAAGACGCCTTAAACAAGATCTAAATATTGCCCACAAGATCATATGCTGCAACGTCCTGCCTGTCGGCGACTACTTCAGCTTCAACCACAACAACACAAGAGCACACAACAGATTTAAACTTGACTGCAAAAAATATGACTTCAGTAACCGAGTTGTCGAAGCATGGAACTCATTACCGGACTCCATAGTGTCATCCCCAAACCCCCAACACTTTACCCTTAGATTATCTACGGTTGACCTATCCAGATTCCTAAGAGGTCAGTAAGGGGCGAGTACAAGTGCACTAGAGAGCCTTCCGTCCCCTGTCCTATTGCTCTCCTATATCTTTTATACCTTTCTTCTATTCCTATATCTCTTCTATTCTTTTATTGATATGTTCTATTCCTATACCTTCTTTTCTATTATTTCTTAGATATACAGTATTTTACTATGAGTATCTCCTCTATAACCATCATCATGTATTTTACTATGTGTATATAGATATATACCCACTAAAACCCTCATTGTGTATTGGACAAAATAAATAAATAAAAATAAATAAAAAAGTCATTTAGCCTTCCTTTATGCCTAAGGCGAAACTGGAACTCACAGCCACCCAGTTTATAGTCTGATGCCCAAATCACCACAACAAACTGGCTCTTTCATATTGTTCAGCATCTCTTATTTGGCCAAAGTTTCTTCCCAGTGCAGTTCTTTATTTTGTACATTTTCTAAAACATCTCCACACCTTGTGTCAGTTATAAGCTTTTTGCAAAGCAACAAATGCAGCAGGTAGGAGATGGTAGGAAAGGACAAAAGACAAGCAACAAGGCTCAGCTGACAAACTTGTGACAGCATGAAATTGACTATTGCGTAAAAGCTCTCCCCCACCTCTCTCTGCAGTATTATGATTCTTTTTTTACAACTCCAGTTCAGTAAAACAGTAGATTTGTAGGACCCCCATTATTGAAAAATAAATAAAGTGAAAATAGGGTGAATCAATGAGCCTATGGCTCTTAATTCCACCCCTGGGCCTTTCCTACGCTAAAAATAGTGTTAATTTGCTCCCCTTCTACTGTTGTAAATATTGCTCCCTGAGAAAATAAGTGATTTATTTGCCTGGAACAAAATCTATCTTGTGTTTCCAAGTGGTTTAAGGTTGCATGATCTATGCTTGGATTGGTTTACTTAATGCTATTTATTGCCGTATGAATGATATTAAGATAGATTTCCTCGGTTGGATAAAATTACTTTTTCTTCCCCCCTGCAATTTTTATTTGCCGTAGCAAACAAGACTGCTGTGGATCGATAACATAATTATTACTTTCCTTCTGCTTTCTTTTCATATAAAAAGCATTATATCCTTGGCTTTTATTAAAGAGACGCACGATCAGATGAATGGGTCCAAAAGCTACAAAGGACCATGAATGAAACCACCTGGATTATTCACAGGTCCTTCAACCGGTTACACGATGAACATGGGTATAATCAAACAGGTCTCTGAATATCTTGTCTGGATGATCAGAGAAAACAGCTACAAAAGATATTTGCCTGGAGCTTCAAAACATCGCAAGCTCATGCAGTACAATATATGGAGGGGGAGAGGGGAATCACATCTTTACTTTGGACTGACAAAGCTTAAGAATGAATTTGAGGATGTATAAATTTTCATTAGTAGCTTTCAAAAGGTCACAACTTCAGGCCAACTTATTTATTCTTTCTTATTTAGATTATTCCAACCTGCCTTAATTTAATATTTGTGGTACTAAACACAAGAAATATATTTATAATTACTTGGCATGCCATGGCAAACTGCAACTAACCTCAGTTGTTTGCTTGCTATACATTTTGGGGTGGTGGGGAGGAAGGAGGAGGAAGAAGAAGAGAAGAAGGAGAGGGGAAGGAGAGGAGAAGGAGGAAGAAGTTGTTCATTTATTTAGAAATTTTATATTTATAGGATACATTATCTGATAGAGGTTGCATCACTCTTGGTTCCATTGTGGATGGGTGGAGAAAACTATCAAAAAGCTGGAGGTGGGACTTTAGATCCAAGTGCTGTATTAATCTTAATTTAAGGAATATTTTACAGTATAAACCACTTTATCAGATTAGCTGGTATTTTAGATTATTATTATTATTTAATTATTATTTATTAGATTTGTATGCCGCCCCTCTCCGCAGACTCAGGGCGTCTCACAGCAGACGGCAGAGGTGGGTTTTAAGGAGTTTACGAAAAGCAAGGAGGGTGGGGGCAATCCTAATCTCCTGGGGGAGCTGGTTCCAGAGTGTCGGGGCTGCCACAGAGAAGGCTCTTACCCTGGGTCCCGCCAGCCGACATTGTTTAGTCGACGGGACCCGGAGAAGGCCAACTCTGTGGGACCTAACCGGCCGCTCGGATTCATGCGGCAGAAGGCAGTCTCGAAGATTACAGCCCTCGCAAGTGTTAGGAGATATTGGCATATGTGTTTGGCTTCCCAGACTACATTCTGAAAAGATACCACCAAAGATAGCTCCTTGGTTGTTGGGTTTTTTTTAGGTTTTGCTGTTCTTTAGATCAGGAAAAAAATAATCCCTGGTCTCCTTGCTTTAATAGCGTGTCCTAGCTTATCAACCTTTGTGAATGCTTGGTTGAATGATAGATGTCCTCTTAGGAAGGTTTGTGAGTCATCCTCTAAAGCAGAGTTACTTTTTCAGTGGAAGCAGTTCTTTAAAGAGAATCTATTGAATCTTCAGCAAGAACGTCTGACATTGTCACTGCATTATTCCACCACAAATTCACTTGCAGGAAAAAGCACATCAGAAGCGCCATTTGAGGCAGACGGCATCTTGAGGTCTGGACTTGTAGGTAGTAGCAGTGGCTCTCAATTTCTCCTGCCTCCTAAAGCATCTTGAAAAAAACCCTCAGTGATCGTCATCATTAGTAATGTTTTCTACTGTACTTCGGGGAATGGGAACTAGTTAGATCCAGTTAGATTTAATTGAACTAAACGTTGCACATTAGAATCAAAGATCGTTCTCCTTTTGAACATACATTTGGGGTGTTTATTTTATTTATTTATTCATTCATTCAGTCAGTCAGTCAGTCAGTCAGTCAGTCAGTCAATCAATCATGTATTCGATATTTATTTTTTATTTATTTTATTTTATTTATTTATTTATTTTGTCCAATACACAATGAGGGTTTTAGTGAGTATCTATATACACCTAATAAAATACATGATGAAGGCTATAGAGGAGATACTCATAGTAAAATATATTTAAGAGATAATAGAAAAGAAGATATAGTAATAAAACATATCAATGAAAGAATAGAAAAGATATAGGAATAGAAGAAAGGTATAGGAGATACAGGAGAGCAATAGGACAGGGGATGGAAGGCACTCTAGTGCACTTGTACTCGCCCCTTACTGACCTCTTAGGAATCTGGATAGGTCAACTGTAGATAATCTAAGGGTAAAGTGTTGGGGGTTTGGGGATGACACTATGGAGTCCGGTAATGAGTTCCATGCTTCGACAACTCGATAAAAGATAAAAGTTGAAGAAAATCGGACAGTAAGACAGGGACAGTAGGCACAATAATGCACTTATACACGCCCTTTACAAACCTTTTAGAAAAGGGGAGAGGACAACTAGACAATCTAAGGTTGAAAATTTTGGGGTTGGGGGAAGAAACCACAGAGTCAGATAGTGCATTCCATGCGTTGATCACTCTATTGCTGAAGTCGTATTTTCTGCAGTCTAGTTTGGAACAGTTTACATTTAGTTGGTATCTATTACATGCTCGTTTGTTGTTGCGGTTGAAGGTGATGTAGTCACTAACAGGAAGGACATTTTGGTACATGATTTTATGAACTACAGTTAGATCAGATCGGAGGCAACATAGTTGTAAATTGTCTAATTGCAGCATTTCAAGTTTGGTGGAGTAAGCTATTTTGTTGTGAGAGGAAGAATGTAGAACTTTCTTGTGAAATATTTCTGGACTCTCTCAATTGTATTAATGTCCGATATGCAATGCTGGTTACATACAGGTGAGCTGTATTCTACAATTGGTCTGACAAATGTTTTGTAAGCTCTGGTTAGCAGTTCAGTGTTTCTAGAGAAGAAGCTACATAAGATTAGATTAACAACTCTTAATGCTTTTTTTGGCAATGTTGTTACAGTGGGCTCTAGCACTTAGGTCATTGGATATGAGTACTACAAAGTCTTTGACAGAGTGAAGGTCATTCACTTGTGAAATATGGAGCTGTGATGAGGCTGAGGTTAGAATGCAGTATAGAATGCGAGGACCTTATGTTGTGACCTGTTGGCTACCAGGCCCGCCAGTGTTGGAGTCAGTACCAGCATCAAGGCAATCTGAAAGCTCCGAGGGGGGAGAAGGAATGGAGATGTTAAAGAGGGAAACACAACAAGCCTTGGCCGTCCATCAGCCCTTAGATCATTGGTTCTCAACCTTTTTAATGCCTTGACCCCTTAATACAGTTCCTCTTGTGGTGACCCCCAAACATAAGTCTAGCGCTGATTCTTCCAACAGAGCTTTAAGATGATTGGCCGGAAGGTCAGAGAGACAACCCCACTGTAAACGCCTGATTGGTCGGATTGTAAAAATATGTTCCAAGGCGCCAGAATAGAAGCTTTAGTGCCTAACACCATGGGAAATTTGTCTTTTCCCAGGGTCTTAGGCGACCCCTGTGAAATGGTCATTCTATCCCCAAAGGGGTCCCGACCCCTAGGTTGAGAACCACTGCCTTCAATAGAGAATCGACAGACCCCAGGTCTGGAGGAGGCTGATGAAGAAGAGGAGGAACAGCTGTGTCCAGTGCCTGATGAATGGATGTGCAGAAGGCGGAAGAGAGGATCACACCCCTGACTGCCTGCATTAACATCTTATATGTATTATTTGCTTGTGCCTTGGAAAGTCCAATTGCCTCTTGAAAAAGCACCTTTGGAGCAACCATGGAACTGGATGACTGAGAATCTACATGGACATTCTCCACTGGACATCCTTTTCCCCCATGCTCCTATAAACAGTGGGCTAGTTGCCATTTCAGTCTCAGAGTGAGTTTTTTGTGAACAGGGTCTCTTTTAAGTCAACAGCCACTTCTCCTGCTGTGCTTCTCCTCTTCTGCGTCCACCCCATCCCACTTTCCATGCCTTAAGATCTCAGACTCCTGTTGAGAGAGAAGCAGGCAGGGAGAAAACTCAAGAACTGCTGTGAAATAGAACTTGACAACCCTGGAATGATGGACAAATTTATGTGCGCTGGTTTGAAGGAACTTCCTTTGTCCCAAACATCCATGCAGAAGCCATCCAGCATCGAAGGCGAAATAGAGATAAATGTCAGCAAAAGAAAAAACTTAAAGAAACCTACCTTTTTTCCTTCCGTTATCAGAATGGCTATGTTTGTCCGTCTCTGAGCTTATCTTCTCTCCCACCATCACCTTTTCTCATTGATTCATCGAGTGACATATCTCCAAGTTACAAAAGGGTTAAAACAAGGCGTGTATGCAAACCTTGACAGGTGTCATCCAATAGCAAATGAAATATAATGTTTGCTAGGGCAGCTGAGAGTGAAACAAAGTGAAAAGGAGAAAGTAACCACACAAGGACTCCCCCAAAATAGGTTAGAGGAAGAGGAAGAGGAAGGAAAGGGTGAGAGAGGGATAAATGCCGGCAGGCAGGATAAGATTTATTTATTTATTTATTTATTTATTTATTTATTCATTCATTCATTCATTCATTCATTCATTCATTCATTCATTCATTCATTGGATTTGTATGCCGCCCCTCTCTGTAGACTCAGGGCGGCTAACAACAATAATAAAACAGCATGTAAATCCAATACTACAACAACTAAAAAACCCTTATTTTAAAACCAATCATACCTACAAACAAACATACCATGCATAAATTGTAAAGGCCTAGGGGGAAAGACTATCTCAGTTTCCCCATGCCTGACGGCAGAGGTGGGTTTTAAGGAGCTTACGAAAGGCGAGGAGGGTGGGGGCAATTCTAATCTCCGGGGGGAGTTGGTTCCAGAGGGCCGGGGCCGCCACAGAGAAGGCTCTTCCCCTGGCCCCCGCCAAATGACATTGTTTAGTTGACGGGACACGGAGAAGATCCACTCTGTGGGACCTAACTGGTCGCTGGGATTCGTGCAGCAGAAGGCGGTCCCTGAGATAATCTGGTCCGGTGCCATGGAGGGCTTTATTGCAGTATAAGATGTGCAAGGAAAGAAGGAAGGAAGGAAGGAGTGGGAGGGAGGAAAAGAAAGGGAGGGAAGGAAGGAAGGAAGGAAAAGAAAGAGGAGGGGATGAGCGACAGAGGGAGTGAGGAAAGCCTTAGGATGCCCCATGCAGAAGTCAGGGCTCTTTAAAGGTCACTTTTGTGGAAGAAGGCCAACATTAAGTTGGATGAAAGAAATAACACATTTTCTCTCCAGCGAAGGGGAAGGGCACTGCAAGATCCTGCCAAGTGGAAGGCAGCTTCCATTTTTTATATATTTAAATGCATCTTTTAAATGATTCATATTTCTTAATTTCGCTTAACACCCCCCCCCCTCCCAAAGCAGCCTCGGGACCCACCGTGCGTCAGAATGCCATTGCACAAACGTAGCTGCTGAGTGGGGGCAATTGGCAGAAACTTCGGTGGTCGCAGATGTAATTTGTTTTTCCAGACAGAACCATAGGAACAGCTGTACCTGGGTCTGTGTTTTTTTTTTTCCTTTTTAAACCTGCATTGTCTCAACTCTTGGCAGGATACACTTTAGCCAAGAAGAGCTCCGGAAAGGAAAGTCAGTAAGTAAGGAAGGTAAACTGTCCCCAAAATGATTTAATTGGCAATTTAAACGAGCCATTTCAGCCCCTTCTCTAGTGGGATAATTGCAGTTATTTTGTGGCAGCATCGTTCTCTGAAAAGACTCCCATGAATGGAGGCTACTTATCATATACAATGCTCGATCACTGCCAAGCAAAGGAGGATGGGAGAAAGGGTGAGTTTTTCACCATCCTGTTTTTTAAGATGATTTCATAGATTGGGCTGCGTTGTAAAAATGAGCCGGCGCCGGAAGGCTGTGGGTAATTTCTGTAGGCAGTCTGGGTGGGGTGGAGGCACATGCATAAAAGCCCACTAAAAAAAGTGATTATTTGCCACCATTGTAAGATTAAAAAAAACCATTTTAACAAAGTGTAAAGGTGTTTATCTGGAATCAGTTTGATGTTGCGGTCAAGGCATCAGATTAGAAACTGGGAGACTGGAAGTTCTAGGTTATTGATTTGATTTGATTTGATTTGATTTGATTTGATTTGATTTGATTTGATTTGATTTGATTTGATTTGATTTGATTTGATTTGATTTGATTTGATTTGATTTGATTTGATTTGATTTGATTTGATTTGATTTGATTTGATTTGATTTGATTTGGATGCCGCCCCACTCCGTGGACTCGGGGCGGCTAACAACAGTGATAAAAACAATATGTAGCAATCCAATAATAAAACAACTAAAAACCCTTATTTATAAAACCAGACATACATACTGACATACCATGCATAAACTGTAGAGGCCCAGGGGGAAAGAATATCTCAGCTCCCCTATGCCTGACGGCAGAGGTGGGTTTTAAGGAGCTTACGAAAGGCGAGGAGGGTGGGGGCAATTCTGATCTCTGGAGGGAGTTGGTTCCAGAGGGCCGGGGCCGCCACAGAGAAGGCTCTTCCCCTGGGTCCCGCCAAACGACATTGTTTAGTTGACGGGACCCAGAGAAGGCCCACCCAAAGTATCTGCAGAATGCATTGGGACATAACTAGGATCAAGAGGCATGGCCTTGCAAACTCTGATCCTTCTATCCAGGTCTGTGATGTCACAACATAACCCCCAAAAAGGGATACAACTTGCATGTACCAGTTTGCCCACTTGCCTACCCTACAGATACCCGTGTGTTTGTGTGTGTGTGTGTGTGTGTGCGCGTTTGTTTGTTTAGTTTAGTTTATTTAGATTTGTATGCCGCCTCTCTCCGAAGACTCGGGGCGGCTAACAACAATAAAAAACAATGTAACAAATCTAATATTAAAAAGTAATCTAAAAAACCCCAATTTAAGAGACCAATCATACCAACAAACATACCATGTATAAATTCTATAAACCTAGGGGAAAGGGGAAAAAAATTCAATTCCCCCATGCCTGACGACAGAGGTGGGTTTTAAGGAGCTTGTGAAAGGCTAGGAGGGTGGGGGCAACTCTGATATCAGGGGGGAGCTGGTTTCAGAGGGTCGGGGCCGCTTAGTTGATGGGACCCGGAGAAGGCCAACTCTGTGGGACCTAACCGGTCGCTGGGATTCGTGCGGCAGAAGGCGGTCCCGGAGTTATTCTGGTCCGATGCCATGAAGGGCTTTATAGGTCATAACCAACCACAAACACACAGATACCCGTGTGTTTGTGTGTGCGCGTTTGTTTGTTTGTTTGTGTGTATGCGCGCCACTATTCATAATAAATAAACCATGACAATGAGGAGGCCCACGAGTCAAGGGCTGCATTTTTACAGTCTATTCAACGTGTACAGTTTAACTGGGAGAAATTGTGGGGGAGCAGGGGAAAAATATCAAGGGATTAATGGTGAGACAGTTGACAGTTCATCTCAAATTGTAGACAACTTAGCCCAGGTAGAAGAGAAATCCAGGAGGAGGTGGGGGGAGCATTTTAACATGTTCAAAGAGATTCCGCCTCAATTAACTCAGTATAAAAGCACCCAGAGAAGACTGGGAAATTCCTATTAAGGGATTTCCAAAAAATTCTACATTTAACCCCCAACTAGCATTAACGATCCCTTCCTGCAATTTGCACCGTTCTGGCTTCCTGGCTCTTTCTCCCCACTGTGTGGAACTTGACATCTCGAAGAATATATTGAATTATGAATGAACTAAATTCACAAAACATTCTATCCTTTAAAAAAAAAAAAGAACTAAGCAGAGTTAGAACTATGCAAGGCTAGATTGCTTGGCCAGCACTGTGACTAAGTCTTAGATATGGAGCAAACTTTTGGGAAAGTTCTGATTGGTTCTGGTCCTTTTTTTAAAAAAAATATTTATTTATTTTATTTATTATTTTTATTTATTTATTTATTATTTAGATTTGTATGCCGCCCCTCTCCGCGGACTCGGGGCGGCTCACAGCAAGATACAACAAATCGTGACAAATCCAAATAAATTTAAAATATTTTAAAAAGTTTAAAAAGAACCCCATTTACTAACAAACACACACACAAACATACCATGCATAAATTGTACATGCCCGGGGGAGGTGTTTCAGTTCCCCCATGCCTGACGGCAAAGGTGGGTTTTAAGGAGTTTACGGAAGGCAGGGAGAGTAGGGGCAGTTCTAATCTCTGGGGGGAGTTGGTTACAGAGAGTTGGGGCCGCCACAGAGAAGGCTCTTCCCCTGGGGCCCACCAACCGACATTGTTTAGTTGACAGGACCCGGAGAAGGCCCACTCTGTGGGACATAATCGGTCACTGGGATTCGTGCGGCAGAAGGCGGTCTCGGAGATATTCTGGTCCAGTGCCATGAAGGGCTTTAAAGGTCATAACCAACACTTTGAATTGTGACCGGAAATTGATCGGCAGCCAATGCAGACTGCGGAGTGATGGTGAAACAGGGGCATACCTAGGTAATCCCATGACTACTCTCGCAGCTGCATTCTGCACGATCTGAAGTTTCCGAACACTTTTCAAAGGTAGCCCCATGTAGAGAGCATTACAGTAGTCGAACCTCGAGGTGATGAGGGCATGTGTGACTGTGAGCAATGAGTCCTGGTCCAGATAGGGCCGCAACTGGTGCACCAGGCGAACCTGGGCAAATGCCCCTCTCGCCACAGCTGAAAGATGGTTCTCTAATGTGAGCTGTGGATCGAGGAGGACGCCCAAGTTGCGGACCCTCTCCGAGGGGGTCAATAATTCCCCCCCCCAGGGTAATGGACGGACAGATGGAATTGTCCTTGGGAGGCAAAACCCACAGCCACTCCGTCTTATCTGGGTTGAGTTTGAGTCTGTTGACACCCATCCAGGCCCCAACAGCCTCCAGACACCGGCACATCACTTCCACTGCTTCGTTGACTGGACATGGGGTGGAGATGTAAAGCTGGGTATCATCAGCGTACTGATGATACCTCACCCCATGCCCTTGGATGATCTCACCCAGCGGTTTCATGTAGATATTAAATAGCAGGGGGGAGAGGACCGACCCCTGAGGCACCCCACAAGGGAGACACCTTGGAGTTGACCTCTGACCCCCCACTAACACCGACTGCGACCGACCGGAGAGGTAGGAGGAGAACCACTGAAGAACAGTGCCTCCCACCCCCAACCCCTCCAGCCGGTGCAGAATGATACCATGGTCGATGGTATCGAAAGCTGCTGAGAGGTCAAGGAGCACCAGGACAGAGGATAAACCCCTGTCCCGGGCCCGCCAGAGATCATCCATCAACGCGACCAAAGCAGTTTCCGTGCTGTAACCGGGCCTGAAACCCGACTGCTGGGCACCTAGATAATAAAATAAATAAATAACTCTCAGTTAAGAGAGCCAGAAAATCCCCCCCATCCCCAAGTTCATGTTAGGATTCAAGTTCGGGCAAATCCGGTAACACATCACAATCAAGAGTGCAAATACTGCTTTGATGTCAGAAGCCAGCCTTATGATGCATTGTTCTCCCTTCACTGGAAATTTTCTTTCATGCCTTTGTAGGCACAATTGATTTGAAAACCATTGAAGAGTTCCAACCTTTGAGAGCCTCAGATGGAGAATGGTTTATTTTGGCTGGAGAGGGAAAATATATATTTTTTAAAAATTCTCAACACACAAACACACACACACACTTCCACAAGCCAGCTGTCTCCAATACGCTAAACAATTTGAATTGCAGAAAGATTGACCCCCAAGGGGTGGGAAATAACTTTGGGTAGGATGGGGTTGGTCTTTTGCTCCCTCTTTTTTTTTAAAAAAACCCCACAGACAACCTGAAACATTACAAAGACAAAGAGCAAAATGGAATTATGCCCAGTTGATTAGGTGACGAAAGACGGAATGCTCATTTGTTAAAATTATATGACTGGTTAGCATTAGTTACCATTCTGCATTTTAAATAGTGTCTCTTTCATTATCACCACACGCACAACAAAATGTTAAGGATCTGATATGTAGATGACACCTTCATCATAATAAAAAAAGGGACGATTAGAGAACGAACACATGAAATTATCAACAGAATACCTTCGGGACCACCTTCTGCCGCACGAATCCTAGCGACCGATTAGGTCCCACAGAGTTGGCCTTATCTGGGTCCCGTCGACAAAACAATGCCGTCTGGAGGGACCCAGGGGAAGAGCCTTCTCTGTGGCGGCCTCGACCCTCTCGAATCAACTCCCCCCAGAGATTAGGACTGCTCCCACCCTCCTTGCCTTTTGCAAACTTCTAAAACCCCACCTTTGCCGCCAGGCATGGGGAAATTGATTCCCCTCGGCCACTCTGCTTTATGCATGGTTTGTTTGGGTTGTATGAGTGTTTTTAAATCAAGGGTTTTAACCGCTTTCCTGTTTTCATCATTGGATTTATATTTTGCTTTCTTGTTGTGAGCTGCTATGAGTCTTCAGAGAGGGGCGGCATACAAATCTAATAGATAGATAGATAGATAGATAGATAGATAGATAGATAGATAGATAGATAGATAGATAGATAGATAGATAGATAGATAATAAAATAATAAAATAGATAAATCATCAAAGAAATAGAATTCACAAGGGAAGAAGAAAGCCAGATTTACTATAAGAAATGACCAGACCAAGGGAGGAGTAAAGTGCACCATTAGTTTGGAGTTCCCTCATGCCCACAAGAGATCTAAGAACCAGAGTTATTCAAATGAGTACTGTACAAGTTTAGAGATCTAAGTACAGCCATTCTTGAATTCTGTTTACTCTTATCTACTGTCAGTTTTTCTTGACCATTAACTCAGATGCTTGTTTAGCGGCAGCTTGGAATAAACTTGTTCTCATTTGAATAACCCTGGTTCCTGGTTTCTTTTTATTAATTAAGTAATTAATTAATTATTTTTTGTCAAGTACATATTGGTAGTGTACACAGATATAACAATATTTATATACATGATATTGGTACTAATAATAGAGAAACATTAGGACAGGGGACGGAAGGCAAGCTGGTGCACTTATGCACGCCCCTTTACTGACCTCTTAGGAATCGGAAGAGGTCAACAGTGGATAGTCTAAGGGTAAAGTTTTTGGGGTTTGGGTGATGATACTACAGAGTCAGGTAGGGCATTAAAAACTCGGTTACTAAAGTTGTATTTCCTACAGTAGAGTTTGGAGCAGTTTACGTTGAGTATGTATCTGTTGTGTGCCCATGTTTGGTTGTGGTTGAAGCTGATGTAGTCGTTGACAGGAAGGATGTTGTAGCAAATGATTTTGTGGGCAATGCTTAGGTCGTGTTTAAGGCGACGTAGTTCTAAGCTTTTGAAGCCTAGGATTTCAAGTCTGCTTGCGTGTGGAAGAGAGGAGGGCTCTTCTCGTGAAGTATTTCTGGATGCTTTCTAATGTATTTATGTCCAAAATGCAGTGTGGGTTCTAGTCAGATGAGCTGTATTTGAGGATTGGTCCGGTGAAAGTTTTGTATGCTCTGATTAGTAGTATGATATTATTAGAGAAGAAGCTACATTATCTCCGATAATATCATAGCTTATGACTGTGATATGCTGGATGTTCTCACAGCAGAGAAAACAGTGACAAATTAGAAACATGAAACAACCCACACTAGCCAAGTATTCCATTACCGAAGTAACAACCCAACTTCCAAGAGTAGAAACTGTGTGTGAACCTTATTCAGATATGTACAAACATACACTGCACCAGAAAAAGAAAACAGTCTTCTTATACATGTTCCAACAAAATGGATACCCACCCAATTCTATGAAAAAATGAATTGGGTTGCCTGTCTACTTGTATACAATACAATTGTATTGGGTTGCCTGTCTACTCAACCCAATACAGCACAATCAAACCAAGCTATGAAAAGGGTAACACTGCCATACTTTAAAAAAAATCAGAAACAGAGTATTGCAACCACCAGGCATCATTGAAGCTCACAAAACAACTAAAAACATCTTCAATAAACCAAAGATGGTTTAGCCCCAGAGGGAGGGAAACAGAAGTCAATTACAGCATTCAGTCTGAGAACTGTAATTGCTTATAAGATAGACAGGCAGAAGACTAGTAGAGGGCATCCATAAACACCTACTAGCAGTTGGAAGACATGATGAAAACCTTTTAATCTCACAACAAAGACTTCACGATAGTTTAAACCATTCAGGGGAGTCGCCGTCCGGGTAGTGGAAATGTCCTGGAATGGCACGACCATCAGATTTGTGGTGAAAATCGCTGGGTTTTTGCTTCTGCGCATATGTGGAAGCAAAAATACCAGTGAAAATAGCCGAAATCTCGATTGCGCTCACGAGATTTCATTGATTGTTGTGCTTTTTTGAGGATGTTTTTGATGCTAGCTGACCATTTTAGGTCTTGAGATATGATAGAACCTAGAAATTTAAAGGTTTCTACAGTGTTCCCTCGATTTTCACGGGTTCGAACTTTGCGAAAAGTCTATACCATAGTTTTTTAAAAATATTAATTAAAAAATACTTAGCGGTTTTTTTCCCTATACCACGTTTTTTCCTGCCAGATGACATCATATGTCATCGCAAACTTTTGTCTGCCTTTAATAAATATTTTTTTTAATAAACTTTAATAAATAAACATGGTGAATAATAATCTAAATGGTGGTTAAGGGAATGGGAAATTGTAACTTAGGGGTTTAAAGTGTTAAGGGAAGGCTTGTGATACTGCTCATAGCCAAAAATGGTGTATTTACTTCCGCATCTCTACTTCGTGGAAATTCGACTTTCGCAGGCGGCCTTGGAACGCATCCCCCGCGAAAATCGAGGGAACACTGTACTGTGTTGTCTAGAATTGTTAGAGGTGGTAGAAAGCGAGGGCTTCTCCTAAAGTCTACCACCATTTCTACGGTTTTGAGAGTGTTGAGTATCAGATTGTTCCGGTCGCACCATGAAGCTAGTTGTTCATCCTCCCGTCTATATGCGCTTTCATTGTTCTGAGCAGAAGTGTCAAAGGAGCTCAAATGACTGTCAAGCAAGCTCAATGGATTATCAAATATTAACACACTGTTGGAGAAAACAAAAAAAATGAAAATGGTCACAGAAAGGATGCTTCTTGAAACAAAACATGGATGGATGGAACTCTTTATTGCAGGTGCCACATTGTACAGTCTGAAACAACAGCACATGGACAGCTAAACTCAGTTATTTCTCGGTGTGGGACGGTGCACAGTGGGGTAGAGATTAGCCGAGTGACAATAAAGTGTCCTTCTCTTTCTGAATTGTTTTTCTGAGGCAACTCCATGTCACTCCCAACTTTCATCCATGAATGCCGGCCATTGTTTCGCCCCTGTTTAATCTCTTCATCACTTTCGTTCCATCATTATGGAACTAAATAATGAATATCATTTTACAGCTTAAGGAATGGTCACGATCCATTCTATAGCCAACTCGGTGAGAAAAGAAGTATGTGACTTCGGACTTTTAATCTGGAAGTCCGTTGTTTAGGAAAGCTGAAGGAGGCAATCAAATGTTTTAAGCATAGCAAATATGCCATGCAATGCCGTTGGAACCATAAAAGGAGACTAGGCCAACTTACATCAATCCCTGACCAGGCTGACAAATGGAACTGCAAGAGTCTCAGGAGAAAAAGATCAGTGGCTTGAACTAGAATAGAATAGGATAACATAGTTGGAAGGGACCTTGGAGGTCTTCTAGTCCAACCCCCTGCTTAGCGAGGAAACTCTGCACCACTTCAAACAAATTGTTATCCAAGCTGTTCCACTGATCAATTCTTCTAATTGTCAGGAAATTTCTCCTTAGTTCCAAGTTGCTTCTCTCCTTGTTCAGCTTCCACCCATTGCTTCTTGTTCTACCCTCAGGTGCTTTGGATAATAATTTGACTCCCTCTTCTTTGTGGCAATCCCTGAAATATTGGAACATTGCTATCATGTCTCCCCTAATCCTTATTTTCATTAAACTAGACGTACAACTGTTCTTCATATGTTTTAGCCTCCAGTCCCCTAATCCTCTTTGTCACTCTTCTCTGCACATTTTCTAGGGTCTCAACATCCTTATTGCATCATGATGACCAAAACTGAATGCAGTATTCCAAGTGTGGCCTTACCAAGGCCTTATAAAGTGGTTTTAACACGTCTCTCCCCATCTAAGAAAATAACCGTTCAGGTAAGAACAACAGTTCATTTTATCCCTCTGCAACATAGAACTGTGTTGGCTTTTTTGGCAGCTGCTGCACAGGGCTGGCTCAATTTTAACTAGGGCAGTGGGAACACAAAATTCAAAGACTACAATCAGAAAGGCATGGCTCTACATGGGGCTACCTTTGAAAAGTGTTCGGAAACTTCAGATTGTGCAGAATGCAGCTGCAAGAGCAATCATGGGCTTCCCAAAGTATGCCCATGTTACCCAAACACTCCGCAGTCTGCATTGGTTGTCGATCAATTTCCGGTCACAATTCAAAGTGTTGGTTATGACCTATAAAGCCCTTCATGGCATCGGACAGAATATCTCCGGGACCGCCTTCTGCAGCACGAATCCCAGTGACCGGTCAGGTCCCACAGAATCGGCCTTCTCCAGGTCCCATTGACTAAACAATGTCGTTTGGCGGGACCCAGGAGAAGAGCCTTCTCTGTGGCGGCCCCGACCCTCTGGAACCAGCTCCCCCCGTAGATCAGAACTGCCCCCACCCTCCTTGCCTTTCGTAAAGTTCTTAAGACCCATCTCTGCCGTCAGGCATGGGGGAACTGAGACATCTCCCCCAGGCCTATACAGTTTATACATGGTATGTTTGTGTGTATGCTTGCTTTTAATAATGGGGGTTTTAGTGTTATTTAAATTATTAGATTTGTTCTTACATTGTCTTTGTTATTGTTGTGAGCCGCCCCGAGTCTATGGAGAGGGGCGGCATACAAATCTAATAAATAATAAATAAATAAATAAATAAATAATAATAATAATAATAATAATAATAATAATAATAATAATAATAATAATAATGGCTCCTAATTGTATAAGAAGCAAAACTTGGAATCTTGTGTTGGATATCCTAACCCTGTGTGTGGAAATTCCATGCATGCCCTTCCTGTTGGGTTTTTATCGAAAAATGGAGTGCAACCCAAAAACGAGGACACATGTTAGACAATGGCATAGTTTACATAGCTAATACAAGAGTTGAAAATACTTTTTGTGTAGGCTGCAGGCAATAAGTTGGTCATTGCTTATATTACGATGCAGAGGCTGAATGGAAAGACCGATCAATGAGGAACAATAATCTTTCTTCCCAAGTCCGCAGCTGCAGAAGGAAGCTAGAAAATGGGAGAAGTTTTGAATACTAAGCTTGTTCCTTTTTTCCCCATTTTTGAAACATGCAGGGAGAGAGGGAAAAACGATTTCGTTTCATATTTTTCGAAGCCTGTCTTCTACCCCTGTGGGAGCCCTTTTGCTAAAGGGGTCTATTTAAAAAAACATAACATATAAATATATTTATTAGTTAAATTTTATGTACTGCTGGAGGCCTTCAGGTCCTAGGGAAAACTCAGCTCACAAACACATGACCAAATAGCCGTTTTTTAAATAACATTTTATTTGGAACAGTATCAAACCCCCTCCTCCTGCAGAGAATTTAAATCTAGCATTCCCTTTATTCAGAAGATTCTCTCTTGAGTCACATCATTGTGAGTTGTATGAGCTCACGACCTGGCTAACAGGACACCAGCAACTCTCTCAAATCAGATTCTTCAAGCATCCTTCGCTAAGAATTGGGTGATAAACATCATCAGGGCATCTTGACTTCTGTTGCGGGCCTCCAACAGAGCTGACAGCAGACTCCGACAATGAGGAGGTTGTGGAGCAACATGGGCCAGTCCTGGAGCCTGGGGAAAGCTCTGATGAGTGCTCTACATTGGGGGCAGAGATAGGACCAGGGCTTTCTGACAGTTATCAACTACCTTTGGAATCAGAAATAAGTGGGGAAGAAGAACAACTGGAGCTTGGTCCTAATGTGCGCATATATAGAGCTGTCAGGAGAAGGGAACAATTAAGGATCAGAGGTCAACTCGGGAGTAAAGGCCCAAGGGGACACTGAATGGCCCTTCCCACGGGATAAATAGGAGCAAAAGAGGAGTGGTGTTTGCAAGTGCCACCCCGAGTCTACAGAGAGGGGCGGCATACAAATCCAATAAATGAATGAATGAATGAATGAATGAATGAATGAATGAACGAATGACAATTAGTTCATTATTGTGAAGATTTGCTTATCTGAGACATTCCTTGCCAAGCATTTCCTTGTTCAGCAGTTGCATCAAGAAGCTATCAGCCTGAAAACTGATAAGCACTGATAAGGTCTGTGTTTGCAATTCACCCTGTTTTGCCGGGATTTGCTGGATGTGCATGCTAGGAATTTACATTATGCAAATTTAAAGAAAAAGTTTTTTGGAGGACAAGAAGTCTGTTTTGTGATTTGGTGAAGCCTAGATCAGAAAAAACTTCATTGTTCTTGAGTCACTAAGTCATGTCTGATTCTTCATGACCCCATGGACCATAGCACAGTAGAACTCCCTCTCCTCCACCATCTCCATGAGCCTGCCCAAACTCACCCTTTGCCATCCCCTTCTCCTTTTGCCTTCCATATTTCCCAGCATCAGGGTCATTTTCATTGAGTCATTTCTTCTTATTGGCGGTCCAAGGATTTGGACATCGTGATTAGGTTGGCCTTTAAAAGCTGTCAAATACACTGTCTACCATAGCAAGCATATCTTCTCCGGGCTGCAGAAATTAAGGCATAATCTATGTAGATGCAGAAATCTCTTGCTGCTATCTAGTTGTCATATGGAGTTCTACTAACTCCTTGCTATAAATATAGTGGTACCTCTACCTAAGAACACCTCTACTTATGAACTTTTCTAGATAAGAACAGGGTGTTCAAGATTTTTTTGCCTCTTCTCAAAACCATTTTCCACTTACAAACCTGAGCCTCCAAAACTGTAACCGGAAAAGGCAGGGAGAAGCCTCTGTGGCACCTCTCTAGGAATCTCCTGGGAGAAAACAGGGCCGGGAAAGGCGGGGAGAAGCCTCCATGGGGCCTCTCTAGGAATCTCCTGGGAGGAAACAGCCAGAAAAGGGAGGGAGAAGCCTCTGTGGAGCCTCTCTAGGAATCTCTTGGGAGGAAACAGGGCCGGGAAAGGCAGGGAGAAGCCTCCATGGGGCCTCTCTAGGAATCTCCTGGGAGTAAACAGCCGGGAAAGGCAGGGAGAAGCCTCCATGGAGCCTCTCTAGGAATCTCCTGGGAGGAAACAGGTCCTTCACTCTCCCTGTGGTTTCCCCAATGGCACGCATTATTTGCTTTTACATTGATTCCTTTGGGAAAAATGGCTTCTTCTTACAAACTTTTCTATTTAAGAAACTGGTCATGGAACAAATTAACTCTGTAAGTAGAGGTACCACTGTACCTTGTGATTTGAGAGAACATTGGTTTATACAAATAGGAACCACTATGTATCTTCAGATGACCACGTCAAGGACAAATGTTTTGGTAAAGGTGCATACAAGGACTCCAAGGGAGATGATCCACATTCTATCTTCTTCCCTACCAGAAGGCTGCTGGGGACAAATAGGGGTTAATTTCCATTTCAAGCGTTTCCGCTCCTGGATGTTAAGTCAACCTTTCCAAGCATATGGCCAGCCATATATATGCAGAGTAATCCCTTCTGTAGCATGAAAACAGTTTGGGATTGTATGCTAGGCCTCACATGGATGGATATACAAATGAGTGGACTTTGCAAAGTGACATTTGAAAGAGCAAAAAGCTATGGTTTTTTTTTTTTTTTGGCAGACATTTAAATTCTAAGCATGCAACGCTATTACCTCTCCGAGCAACGTGGGGGGAAGGGAGGAGGTTTGCCTAAAATTCTCAGCTTTTTATTGTTCATTAAAAATGGCCTTGAGATTCACGCAAAGGGCAAAATTCACATACCACCCTCCCTGCCAATTGTAAACAAATAAAAGAAGGCAGTTGCTTGAGAGGAACATTTCCGGGCTGGTTTGTAGAGCTCTTCAAACTGGAAGGTAATAGAGCATCGTTTTCTGCCCATCACCCAAGAAAAAATGATATCGGATAATTTATCAAGATGCAGAAAGTGACGTAAAATGCCTGAATGCTTTTAACCTTGGAACTACCACTAATTAGAACTCTGGAGTGAAGGAGAAGGTATTCAGGTAATAGACTCAAAGGTGATTTTTCAAAAGGCACCTGGACTGTTTTTCCCCGAGGAAGAAGTAATTTTATTATTTATTATTTATTAGACTTGTATGCTGCCCGTCTCTGAGGACCCGGAGTGGCTCACAACATGCAATACAAATAATATGTATACAAATCTAATAGTTAAAACAGTAAACTAAACTCCAATTATGTAAAAAAACAGTCAGTCTACTCAATAAACATTCAAACATAGCATTTAATAGTCAGAGAAGAAGGGGGCATAATCTAGCTGCTCCATGCCTGGCGACATAGATGGGTCTTAAGGGTCTTGTGAAAGGCGAGGATGGTAGGGGCAGTGTGAATCTCTGGAGGGAGCTGATTCCAGAGGGCCGGGGCTGCCACAGGGAAGGCCCTTTTATTTTTTTATTTATTGGATTTGTATGCTGCCCCTCTCCACAGATTCGGGCCGGCTAACAACAGCAATAAAACAGCATATAATAATAATCCAATACTAAAACAGTTAAAAACGCTTATTATATCTCTGGGGGGAGTTGGTTCCAGAGGGCCAGGGCCGCCACAGAGAAGGCCCTTCCCCTGGGTCCCGCCAAATGACATTGTTTAGTTGCGGGACCCGGAGAAGACCCAACTGGTCGCTGGGATTTGTGCAGCAGAAGGCAGTCCCTGAGATAATCTGGTCCGGTGCCATGAACATTGTCTGGTCGACGGGACCTGGAGAAGGCCAACTCTGTGGGACCTTATTGGCTGCTGGGATTTGTGCGGCGGTCCCATAAGTAACCTGGTCTGATGCCATGTAGAGCTTTATAGGTCATCACCAACACTTTGAATTGTGTCCAGAAACCAATCGACAGCCAATGCCGGCCATGGAGTGTTGGAGAAACATGGATTTATCTGGGAAGACCCATGACGGCTCGCATGGCTGCACAATTTGAAGTTTCCGAACACTTTTCAAAGGTAGCCCCATGTAGAGAGTGTTGCAGTATTCGAACCTGGAGGTGATATTTTGCTTCTCATCCAAGAACCTTCCTCAACTGTGACTGGATCAGTACCCATTCTTCCATCCTCTCCACCATCCAGTCACAAACAAATGATGTTTCTTGGAATAAACAGTCATCCACGATCATTATGTCCTCTGAATGGGTTGGACTCCAGCTCTAACAATCATTATAGGGAGCCTGGGGATTCCTGAAATTCCTCCTCCTATCCAGAATTCATGAAATTCTTCCTCTTACCCAGAAGAATTTTCCCTGCGGAGTTTTCCAAGCACCAGTGGGTTCAAAATGCAGGAAAATAGAATTGTTTCCTAAGGATAAGTATATCCGACATCCGGGTCCCGTCAACTAAACAATGTCGGTTGGCGGGCCCCAGGGGAAGAGCCTTCTCTGTGGTGGCCCTGGCCCTCTGGAACCAACTCCCCCCGGAGATTAGAACTGCCCCTACCCTCCTTGCCTTTCATAAGCTCCTTAAGACCCACCTTTGTCGTCAGGCATGGGGGAACTGAGACATCTCCCCCGGGCATATACAATTTATGAATGGTATGTTTGTTTGTATGTATGTGTGTTTAGAAAATGGGGTCTTTTAAATATTTTTAAATAGTAATTTAGATTTGTTGTAAATTGTTTTCACTTTGTTGTGAGCCGCCCCGAGTCTGCGGAGAGGGGCGGCATACAAATCTAAATAATAAAAAATAAGATAAAAATACAGTTGAGTGGGTCCAGAGGTATTTCACGAGAAGAGTACTCCACTCCTCTACTCACAATACAATCCCTTAGGCCAGTGTTTCCCAACCTTGGCAACTTGAAGATATTTGGACTTCAAGTTGCCAAGGTTGGGAAACACTGCCTTAGGCCACCAGACTTGAAATTTTGAGCTTGGACAATCTGGAACTACATGCCTGCATTCTGATCTAAACGTAGTACAGTGATCCCTTGATTATCGCGAGGGTTCCATTCCAAGACCCCTCGTGATAATCGATTTTTCGCGATGTAGGGTTGTGGAAGTAAAAACACCATCTGCGCATGCGCGCCCTTTTTTTCATGGCCGCGCAGGCGCAGATGGTGGAGTTTGCGTGGGCGGCGGGGAAGACCCAGGGAAGGTTCCTTCGGCCGCCCAGCAGCTGATCTGCTCGGCAGCGCAGCGAGGAGCCGAATCGGGGTTTCCCCTTTGCGTGGGCGGCGGGGAAACCCCGATCTTCGTCTGCTCACTGCCGCTGCGGCCGCCCAGCAGCTGATCTTCTCGGCAGCGCAGCGAGGAGCCGAATCGGGGTTTCCCCTTTGCGTGGGCGGCGGGAAAACCCCGATCTTCGTCTGCTCGCTGCTGCTGCGGCCGCCCAGCAGCTGATCTGCTCGGCAGCGCAGCAGCAGCGAGCAGACGACGATCGGGGTTTTCCCGCCGCCCACGCAAAGGGGAAACCCCGATTCGGCTCCTCGCTGCACTGCCGAGCAGATCAGCTGCTGGGCGGCCGAAGGAACCTTCCCTGGGTCTTTCTCGCTGATGCCCCCGCCCGCCAGCAAGAGGGGGAGAGATAGAGAAAGAGAGAGAAGGAAAGAAAGAGATGAGAGAGGGAGGAAGAGAGTGTGAGAGAGGAAGAAGCAAGATAGAGAAAGAGAGAGAGAAAGAAAGATGAGAAAGGAAGGAAGAGAGTGACGTCATCGGGTGGGAAAAATCGCGATATAGCGTTTCGCGAAGAACGAGATCGCGAAAATCGAGGGATCACTGTACACAAAATTGTCTGCTAGAACGTCTTACCTGTCAGTGACTTCTTCAGCTTCAATCTCAATAATACACGGGCAAAGAATCGATACAAACTCAAGGGAAATCACTCCAAATTCTATTGCCGAAAATGCGACTTCAGCAATAGATTGGTCAATGCCTGGAACGCTCTACCTGAATCAGTTGTTACATCTTCAAACCCTCACAGCTTCACCCTTAAACAGTCTACTGTGGACCTCACCCCATTCCTAAGAGGTCCATAAAGGGTGTGTGCATAAGCACCCCAGCGTGTCTACCATCCCTATCCTAAATATCTCCATTTATTTATATTATTTTCCTTTGTTCATGTCCATGTTTATATTTATACCTATCTTGTACATGTTTGACAAACAAACAAAGAAAGAAAGAAACAAGCGGGAAGTGTTTTTAATAGGAAAGTGAACACAAGAACAAGGGGACACAATCTGAAGTTAGTTGGGGGAAAGATCAAAAGCAACATGAGAAAATATTATTTTACTGATCCTTGGAACAAACTTCCAGCAGATGTCGTAGATAAATCCACAGTAACTGAATGTAAACATGCCTGGGATAAGCATATATCCATCCTAAGATAAAATACAGGAAATAGTATAAGGGCAGACTAGATGGACCATGAGGTCTTTTTCTGCCGTCAGACTTCTATGTTTCTATGTTTCTAAGCAAATAAGTGTTCAGTGGCGGAGCAAACATGTCCTCTCCTTTGCTGAAGAGGTTTAATAGCTGATGACTATCTATGAAGGATGGTGTAGTAGTTTTCTTCACATGGAAGGAGACAAAATATAATCTCCAATTTTCTTGTTGACCCTAAGATTCCAATTGATGACTGCAAATGTTGGCTTGTCTATTTAGATAACGTAGATTGTAGGGGTTAGTCTTATTTTGGGACAGTTAATATTATTCTTTTATATAGTGCATTTTTATAGACTCCATTTCAAAAAAAAAAGTTCCTAATATCTCTGTAGAAGAGAGAAGGGCAGCTTGTGAAAGTATATAAATTGACTTTGGCCATTAATCAGTCTAAGCCACGGTTATATTTCTGATCAGCGTTTTCTCAGCCCTTTAATCTGAGATCTTTTAATTGCATTTTGTTATCGTGAAACCTGATTATAGTATTATAAATAACCAGAAATGTCAGCTCTGGAATGTAGTATTCACATGGAAAAAGAGGGAGTTTTGTCCAATATTCTTGAGAAAATTGAAGGGCAGAAACAAATTATTATGCTGTATTATGGTTATTGTCTTTTCATATCAAACCTTAGGCCAATGTTTCTCATCACTTCATTTTCATGGATGAATGTTAGTTCTCTAGCTAGTTGAGAAGACATTCAAGAATAAAAGCAGCTATAACCTAACTATATCTGGAGAGCCAAAATGGATAATCATTGTTTAATATCATTTTATGGGACCTAGAAACCTGGGATCTTTTATCCTATGGAACACTTCGTAGTGAAGATCTGATGTACCTTCATTCTTTTGGCTTCTCACAAGACATTGAAGACCTATCTGTTTCCCAAAACATTTGAGCTGGGAGATTACAGTGAAACTAGGTCTTAACATATTTAAATGGATTATACAAAACAAGTAAGTATGCCATAAGTACATCCATTTCATCAAATCACAACAGAGAAACAGGAGATGGAAAGCAACCTTAAACATTCAAAGAGTCACAAAAGTCCTAACTTGGAAGCCCCCACCGTTCAATTCTGGAGCCACAAAAGTCCCAACTGGAAGTCTACTTCCACCCCACCATAGAGTCTCCTCCTAGCATGGCATCCTTTCTCCTCTGCCGACCAGAGGACTAGACGGTTCTCCCACCATAGAGTTTCCTCCTAGCGCGGCATCCTTTTTCCTCTACTTGTCCTAAACAAAAGCCCTATCAATTGTGGTGCTGACTGGCAATAGGGAGTTGCAGCAGAAGAATGAAAGACCTTTGCTGATTCCTGCTCTAGTCCAAGATCAATAAGTGACTTTTTTGTGGGATCTAGGTTCAGATTATCACATAAAGTATTCAATTTTAAGCATTGGCACAGAGTGGGATTTTTTTTTCTGTTTTTTCTCTCTCCTTTTTTATCCATTATTTTTACCTTACAAATTTTCAGCTTTTTTGCTTTCATTGATAAGGGGGGAAACTAATTTTGTTTCAAACAGTGTTTAAGACAGCAGTATAAATTGTTGTGGTTAGCTCTGGCCCAGCTCCTGCCCCAAGGACTGTGGATGTGGGGGAGACATCCACATGCTGCAGGGCCTGTTTTGCCCCCTGTGGAATCTGCTGATGAAGGCTCCTCTGACCAAGAAGACATGAGTGACAGGGAGGAGGAGAGTGTGGCAGACAGCTCAGAAGGAGATCAATTATCTAGCTCCTCCTTGGATTCAGAACAAGAGTTAATGATACAGCCACGCATGCGGAGAGTGATGCATAGGCAGCAACAACTGAGAGATTATTATCAAAGAAAGTGAGGCCACCTGTGGTTGGGTGGGGCTGTGGTAATTAGGGAGGCTGCTATAAATAGCCCACGCCCATAATTACAGAGGCCCTCTGTAAGCCAAAAACACCCTCCCATAACCTCCGTGTAAGCCGAAAACCAACTAGCCATCATGCACAAACATGTTGGAGCTGAGTTAGGGCAATGGCTTGTGTGCCAGCAGATATGGCTCCACGTGCCCCCTGTGGCACCCGTGCCATACGTTCTCCATCACTGCTATAGGGTTTCCTGCCTGAGCAAAGGGTTGGAATAGAACACCTGCAAGGTCCTTTCCAACTCTTTGTTATTCTGTTATTATTCTGCACACACAATGATGTGACTAATGGAAGGTGTGTGTTTTTTTCCCTTTGCCCCTTCTTCTAATGCGGCATCTTTTTACAAAGGAAACAACGGTGGAGGAAGAATTGGGCCTGAGAAATGCCACAAAGTCAGCTTGCCTCCACTTCTGCTCGAGGCTATTGTCAGTGTTGCTAAGTAAGCAGCGAAAATCGTTTCTTTAATAGGAAAAGGCTTAGGTACCATGGTGATAGCTTTTTATAGAGCACCTAGCAAACAGTTGCAGTAGGAAGGAGGGGGGATGAGTGTCCGCCACTAAGACAAGGGTTGAGGATTGTAACTCTTGGAGATGTTTTGCAGCTCGTTTGGGGGGGGGGAAATTGCAAAATTGACTTGGAGATTTATGTTGTTAAGATGTACCGATATACACCAGTAGCTGGGATCCAAAGGATGACAAATGCATGCCTGAATAATTTCAACAGGCTTAAAGACACAATTTGTCCTTCTTCGGCATCTCCTTGCTCATGATGTCCCTCCAGAAAGGTATCCAAGAGTCTCACCTGGGAACATAACAAATTTTGGTGCATATGTAGAGTATTATGTGAGATTGGGGAGGGGAGGAGAGATTTAGGATGGAAATAAGGGTGTCCGCCATTGATCATTCTGTTTTTCAAAGTGGTCAACCACTTCCACAGACTGTGAAAACTTCACACTGGACCTCAAGCATCCTGCAGTGTGTGCCTCTCCATTCTTTGGGTCCTATATTTCCAAATGAGATTCAAAAGTTCCCACAGTCTGTGTTGATTTGGGGAGCCATGTCATCTGCTGGGTGTTGGTCTACTCTGCTTCATCACCTCCCACAATTTCTGAAGGCAAGTTGCTCCATTAGTTGATTGTTCTCACTGTCAGAAAAGTTCTCCTTATTTTTAGATTGAATCTCTCCTCCTTCAATTCCCATCCATTATTCCTTGCCTGGTTCAGGTTCTTTGGAAAATAGATTGACCCCATTCTCCTCTCTGCGGCAGCCCTACAGATATTGGAAGACTGCTATCATGTCTCCCCTGGTCCTTCTCTTCACTAGACTAACCATGCCCAGTTTCTGCAACCTTTCTTTATATGTTTTAGTCTCCAGTCTCCTAATCATCTTTATTGCTCTTCTCTGCACTTTTGCTAGAATCTCAACATCTTTTTTACAGTGTGGTGGCCATAACATGATGCAGTACAGTAGTCCTCTACTTACGAACTTAATTCGTTCTGTGACCAGGTTCTTTAGAAAATTTTGCAAGAAGAAGCATTTTTTTCCCATAGGAATCAATGTAAAAGCAAATAATGTGTGCGACTGGGGAAACCACAGGGAGGGGGGAGGCCCTGTTTCCCATCAGAAGATTCCTAGAGAGGCCCCACAGAGGATTATCCTGCCTTTTCTGGCCCTGTTTCCGCCCAGGAGATTCCTAGAGGAGGCCCCACGGAGGCTTCTCCCTGCCTTTTCTGGTCCTGTTTCCTCCCAGGAGATTCCTAGAGGAGGCCCCACGGAGGCTTCTCCCTGCCTTTTCTGGCCCTGTTTCCTCCCAGGAGATTCCTAGAGGAGGCCCCACAGATGCTTCTCCTTGCCTTTTCCGGTCACGGTTTTGGAGGCTCGGGTTTGTAAAGGGAAAATTGTTCTTGAAAAGAGGCAAAAAAATCTTGAATACCCAGTTCTTATCTAGAAAAGCTCATAAGTAGGGGCATTTGTAGGTAGATATACTACTGTATTCCAAGTGCGGCTGTATTAATGCTTTATAGATTGGTATTAGTACCTCGTGTGATATTGATTGTATCCCTCTGTTAATTCAGTTTAAGATTGATTGGCTTTTTTGGCCATTGCTGCACACTGCTGGCTCATATTTAGCTGGTTGTCCACTAAGACTCCAAGATCCCTCTCAGAATTTATTGCTATTAAGCCTGGTTTCACCCAGTATATGTGTACTTTTGGTTTTTCTTGCCTAAGTGTAAGACTTTACCTTTCTCTACATTTCAAAACTGGTTTGCCATTTCCTGCTTTCTAGAGAGAGAGTGACTGACCCAAAGTCACCCAGCTGGCCTCATGCCTACAGTGAGGCTAGAACTCACCATCTCCCGGCTTCTGGTCTAACACTTTAGCCACTACACCAAACTACCCTGTTTTCCCCAAAATAAGTCACCCCCCGAAAGTAAGACATAGGAGAGGTTTTGTAGAATTGCCTAATGTAAGGCATCTCCCAAAAGTAAGACGTAGGAGACGTTTCGTTTCGCAGCATTCCCGAACAGAACATATATAAGATATATATGAAGAAAATATAATTGTCCGTGGAAATAATGGTACGGTAGTAGTAAGAAATTCTTGATAGGATTCACAGTTTGTCTGGTTATGCTGGTTTGTGATGACAACTACTGTACAGTTTAGAATAGAATAGAATAGAATAGAATAGAATTTTTATTGGCCAAGTGTGATTGGACACACAAGGAATTTGTCTTGGTGCATATGCTCTCAGCGTACATAAAATAAAATATACATTTGTCAAGAATCATGTGGTACGACACTTAATGATTGTCATAGGGGTCAAATAAGCAATGAAGAAACAATATTAATAACAATCTTAGGATACAAGCAACAAGTTACAGTCATACAGTCAACATGGGAGGAAATGGGTGAAAGGAATGATGAGAAAAACTAGTAGAATAGAAGTGCAGATTTAGTAGAAAGTCTGACAGTGTTGAGGGAATTATTTGTTTAGTAGAGTGATGGCGTTCGGAAAAAAACTGTTCTTGTGTCTAGTTGTCTTGGTGTGCAGTGCTCTGTAGCGACGTTTTGAGGGTAGGAGTTGAAACAATTTGTGTCCAGGATGTGAGGGTTTATAATAAACGTTCTTTTTTTTTTGTTCAGCAATAAATGCAAATTCTTCTTCATTGAAAAAAAAAATAAGACATCCCCTGAAAATAAGACATAGCACATCTTTGGGAGCAAAAATTAATATAAGACACTGTCTTATTTTCAGGGAAACAGGGTAGCCAGGGGTGGACTACTGCCTGGACAGGGGGGAATGCTGTGCCTAGCAAAAATAAAGCTCCACCCCAGAGCACCCAATTTGCACTGAAAGATATTGAAAGAAAATGCAGGGCGTCCTGCATCCGCCATGCCCTTGAAAAGTGTCCGGAAACTTCAGATCGTGCAGAACGCGGCCGCTAGAGCCATCGTGGGGCTCCCTAGATTCACCCACGTTTCTGCAACACTCCGTGGCCTGCACTGGCTGCCGATCGGTTTCCGGTCACAATTCAAAGTGTTGGTAATGACCTTTAAAGCCCTACATGGCATTGGACCAGAATACACCCGGAACTGCCTTCTACCGCACGAATCCCAGCAGCCGATAAGGTCCCACAGAATTGGCCTTCTCCGGGTCCCGTCGACCAAACAATGTCCTTTGGCGGGCCCCAGGGGAAGAGCCTTCTCTGTAGCGGCCCCGGCCCTCTGGAATCAACTCCCTCTAGAGATTAGAACGGCCCCCACCCTCCTTGTCTTTCACAAATTACTCAAGACCCACCTTTTATATTTTATGTTTGGTGTGTATGTGTCGTATGGTTTTTTAAATTGTTGGTGTTTTAGATATGTTTTATTTTAATATTAGATTTGTCTCACTGTTAGATTGTTTTTTGCATTACTGTTGTGAGCTGCCCCGAGTCTTCGGAGAGGGGCGGCATACAAATCTAATAAATAATAATAATAATAATAATAATAATAATAATAATAATAATAATAATAATGTCCGCATTGTGGTAGTAAAAATTTTGGTAGCCCTTCACTGAAACTAGCTCTACTTGCTATCACCTGAGCCATTGTTATTAATGCCAGTGAGAGATCAGCCTTTCTGCAGCCTCTCGTGCTTCGCAGCTTGAGTATCTACCTCTATCTCAATTTCTTTGCCTTCACAGAAAGAGGAGCATGAAAGCCCAATGCAACAATCCTGCAACTGACAATGTGCACACACACAAATGCCATCAGCTTTTCCATCAGCAAGGATCATTTCCACAAGCCTAGCAAGTAGAGAAAAGTAATAGAAAACCAGCCATTCAGCACAGCTTCGGAAAGTGCTATAAAATGCTCTTGAGAGAGGAAATGAATTTTTAGTCACAAAAAGAAGGGATTCAATGGCAGGCCTCTCCTTCGAAATATATATTTAAAAAGAAAAAAAAAATCCGGCACAATAGGCTTTCTTCCAAGTCAGAATATGACAGAAATAGCCATCACAATTATGTTCTTGTTTGCTATCACCTAGCGCTGGAAGTTTTTTTTTTTCTGATTGCTGCAGATTTCATATTGCCACTTTGGATAATAACAACTGCAAGTGGTTTGGTTTCCATAGGTTTTTTTCTCCCCCCAGATGGTAATACAATTTTTTTTCAGTTCCAGTAGCCATTTCTGTTCAAAGTATTTTTAGGAATTGCCTCTTTGGAAGAGTGCATAGAACCTGCCTTTAAAAAAAAAAAAGTTAGACAGTGGTTCTCAACCTGTGGTCCAAACGCCCTCCCAGAGCCTCGGTGCAAGCCAAAAATCAGCTGGCCGGTACACACATGCATGTTGGAGCTGAGCTAGGGCAACGGCTCATGTGCCAGCAGATATGGCTGCGCGTGCCACCTGTGGCACCCATGCCATAGGTTCGCCATCACTGCCCTAGACAGTATAGGTAATGGTTAGGAATGATTCAATTTCAATTCAATTTATTAGATTTGTATGCCGCCCCTCTCCGAAGACTCGGGGCGGCTCACAACAACGATAAAAACAATATTATAATGGCACAAATCTAATATTAAAAATAACTAAAAACCCTATCATAATTAAAAACCAAACAGCACATACATACCAAAGATAAATTATAATGAGCCTGGGGGAAAGATCTCTCAAATCCCCCATGCCTGGCGGTATAGGTGGGTCTTAAGTAGTTTACGGAAAACAAGGAGGGTGGGAGCAGTTCTAATCTCCGGGGGGAGTTGATTCCAGAGGGCTGGGGCCACCACAGATAAGGCTCTTCCCCTGGGGCCCGCCAGATGACATTGTTTAGTCGACGGGACCCTCAGAAGGCCAACTCTGTGGGACCTTATAGGCCACTGGGATTCGTGCGGTAGCGAATGACAGCAGGTGAAAAACAACAACATATTCCTCTTAATAAGGTAAAGGTTCCCCTAGCACATATGTGCTACTCATTCTCCTGCGATCTCCGTTTCAATGCCGAAGAGCCAATGCTCTCCGGAGATGACTTCTGTGGTCATGTGGCCCATATGACTGAATTCCAGAAGCGCACGGAACACTGTTACCTTGCCACCAAAGGTGGTTCCTATTTTTCTAATTGCATTTTTTCACTTGCTTTCGAACTGCTGGGTTGGCAGAAGCTGGGGCAAGTAACGGGAGCTCACTGCGTTATGCGGCGCTAGGGATTCGAACTGCCGACCTCTTGGATCAGCAAGCTCAGCGTCTTATCCCCTGAGCCATTGCACCCTCTTGAAGTAGGCTAATTCAGGAAGAACTGATGTTGATTATCTATCTATCTATCTATCTATCTATCTATCTATCTATCTATCTATCTATCTATCTATCTATCTTTCTATATCTTTCTATCTTTCTATCTAGCTACCTATCTACCTATCTATCTATCTAGCCTACCTACCTACCTATCTTTCTATCTATCTAATCTATCTATCTAATCTATCTATCTATCGATCTTTCTTTCTTTCTATCTATCTATCTATCTATCTATCTATCTATCTACCTACCTACCTACCTACCTACCCACATACCTACATACCTACCTACCTACCTACCTACCTATCTAACCTACCTACCTATCTAACCTATCTATCTATCTATCTATCTATCTATCTATCTATTTGTCTATCTATCTATCTTTCTATCTATCTTTCTATCTTTCTATCTTTCTATCTATCTATCTATCTATCTATCTGTCTATCTATCTATCTATCTACCTACCTACCTACCTTACCTACCTTACCTACCTACCTACCTACCTACCTACCTACCTACCTACCTATCTATCTATCTATCTATCTATCTATCTATCTATCTATCTATTAGATTTGTATGCCGCCCCTCTCTCTAGACTCGGGGCGGCTAACAACAATAATGAACAGCATATAACAAATCTAATGTTTAAAATAATTAAAATTATGAAATTAAAATAGAAAAAGGGAAAAAAATCAACCCAAGAGAAGGGCATCTTGACTGAATATGCTTTCTAAGTAGCCTTCAAGAAAAGAACCTATTAGGAAAGCAACCTTTCCTGTTTCTCTTTTGTGGAACATGTAGTAAAATTAATCGTTTCTTTCAGCTTTAAGCTGCCCAAACAGTGGTACATTGGATGTATAACTTGTTAGACTTATTCCTTATCATGATTAATGGCAAATCGCTCCGTAAAACATGGGTCATCCATCAGGAGAAGAAACATGCCCTTAAAACAGGTGGTAGGAGAATCTGGCAGACTCGGTGGTGACAAATATTTAAATTTTTTTGTGTAATAGAATTAGGGGTGGGAATTCCCCAAATGATTGAAGACATTAGGACGTTGAACGCAAAATTTAGCTGCTAATTTCTGCCTCCTATTTCCCAAGGTTTCTATTTTTTTCGTTGCCCTAGAAAACCAAAAGATGAAGCCAGTTGCTTCATCGAGGGGGCTGAATGCAAAGAAATATAATTCATAATTTCTGGAGAAAGGGGAAACAATATGAGATCTTGGTATGTACAGCTTTCAGAAGTTTTGAATATTAAACAGAAGGTCCTTTTTGGAGAATATCTATTATCAAGCACGCCCAGATGTTCTGAACCAAAACTCAGTGTTAAAAAAAAACCCCACATCAAGTTCAGATCCTCAAAAGTAGCATCAACAAACAATAAATCGATTGCAGAGGTCTACAACTAGGTCATTGGCTGATACATAATGGATCACCAATAGTCTTTCAATTTTTAACTTTGTGCTAATTTCCTGTCCATTATCTTTGGTGGTGCAGTGGTTAGAGTCCAGTACTGCAAGGTACTTCTGCTGATCACCGGAATGAAAAAAAGGAAGGAAGGAAGGAAGGGAAGGGAAGGGAAAGGAGGGAGGGAAGGAAGGAAGGAAAGGAAGGAAGGAAGGAAGGAAAGGAAGGGAGGGAGGGAGGGAGGGGAGGGAAGGGAAAGGAGGGAGGGAGGGAAGGAAGGAAGGAAAGGAAGGAAGGAAAGGAAAGAAGGAAGGGAGGGAAAGGAGGGAGGGAGGGAAGGAATGAAAAAAGGAAGGAAGGAAGGGAAGGGGAGGAAAGGGAAGGAAGGAAGGGAAGGAAGGAAGGAAAGGAAAGAAGGAAGGAAGGAAGGGAAGGAAGGAAAGGAAGGAAGGAAGGAAAGGAAAGAAGGAAGGGAGGGGAAGGGAAGGGAAAGGAGGGAGGGAGGGAAAGGAAGGAAGGAAGGAAGGAAGGAAGGATAATTGACTCCATATCTCGAGCAACCAAATAAAATTCTTCTGCTGATCCAGATGTTACCTTTAATGCCTCCAGGTAGACAGTTGAAGCCATAACCATCTTTCTTTAACAGATTTGGATTTAGTAATTAAAAGAATGGCTCCCTTACATTGCAGTAGAACATCAAAGAGAAGAGAAGCTGGAAGGTGTGAATTAATCAGGAGGTTCTGATGACCTTTCAAACTCCAAATACAAATCTGTATTTCTATGGTGCTCTGATTCTGCCTACTCTAGGAAACAGGAAAGTGGGTTTGTTGGTCTGGAACATCTGCCTGAAGACCTGTCAACTTTCCCCTCTAAGAAATACGTTTTTGGGAAGGGAGAAAAGCATTGCATGAACGACCATGTCATCTCCATTCTTCCTTGCAGTGTTTCTCAACCTCAGCAACATGTTGGCTGGGGAATTCTGGGAGATGAAGTCCACCCATCTTAAAATCGCTCAGGCTGAAAAACACCATACTAAGTCAGGAGGATCACTCGGTCAGAGAAAAGAGGAGGGGATGCATTCATTTTCCCGCTGTCTGGAAAATGGGAAAAGTAAAAAAAAAACATGGTTTATATACATTCCCTTTCACTCTGTGATTTACTAGGCAGAAAACAAGGAACAACCAATCAAGCACCACAACAGACATTTGTAATATGTCTCCTATCTGGATACAGTCCAACCACAACAAAAGTAAAACAAAAGTAAAAATCACCAGGGCTGCAAAATCATTATTAAACAACCTCATTTGGCGGGACCCAGGGGAAGAGCCTTCTCTGTGGCAGTCCCAACCCCCTGGAACCAACTCCCCCTGGAACCAACTCAGAATTGCCCCCTTGCCTTTCGTAAACTTCTCAAAACCCACCTCTGTCGTCAGGCATGGGGTAACTGAAATATCTTCCCCAGGCCTATATAATTTATGTATGGTGTGTTGTGTGCATGTTTTTTAAATTATGGGTTTTTAACTTTGTATTATTAGATTTGTATTGTACATTGTTTTCTATCACTGCTGTGAGCCACCCTGAGTCTACGGAGAGGGGCGGCATACAAATTTAATTAATAATAATAATAATAATAATAATAATAATAATAATAATAATTCAACATGATACATTTGCCAACAGCATTAAAATAGCACTTATGTGAGTATAAAATCCTACATTAATAACTTGACTTCATACGACATGGTGGTGCAGTGGTTAGAATGCAGTACTGCAAGCTATTTCAGCTGACTGCCGTTTGAGTGCAATTTGGCAGTTCAAATCTCACCAGGCTAAAGGTTGACTCAACCTTGCATCTTTCCGAGGTGGGTAAAATGAGGACCTATATTGTTGGGGGAAAGAGGTTGGCATTGTAAACCAGTTAGAAAGGGCTGTAAAGCACTGTAAAGTGGAATATAAATCTAAGTGCTATTGCTATTAGCATTTTTTAAAATATATATTTATTAAATTTTTCCATTTTTTTTAAAGTACATAATCATATTTACAGATGAATCTACATCATATATACATTCCTATCAACATTGTCTTCTAATTACTTTTAGATTTCTTGATATTTTATTTCGATGTTTCTTTTGAGTTTCTTTTTTTTTGTCCATTGGTACCATTTTGTCCAGGTTTCATAATAGTCCGATTCTTTTCAATTATTAAGTTCCATTGTCAATCTGTCCATCTCTGCACAGTCGTATATTTTCTTGATGATCTCATTGTCTTCAGGTATTTGCGGATTTTTCCAGTTCTGTGCAAATACAATCCTTGCAGCTGTTGTAATATGCAAGCTTAAATATTTTACATTTTTAGAATAGGTACCTCTCGTAATACCCAGTAGAAATAGCCTGGGCGAAAAACGTTGGCCATAATATATAGAGAGAGGAATGGGAACAGATTTGGAAGAGAAATATCAAATTAACAAAATCCACAATATACAAAGAAAACCAATATAAAATGCTATACCGTTGGCATCTTCCACCCAAAAGACTAGCTAAAATGCACAAAAATTATAGTCCAATGTGTTGGAAATGTAAAAACACTCAAGGCACCTTCTTTCATCTATGGTGCTTATGTCCAGAGACAAGAAAATATTGAAAAATAAATAAATAATTGGTTGTGTCAAATAACAAATACAAAAATAGAATGTACGCCAGAATTGCTATTAGCATTTTACAGGAGGAGAACCTAGCTATCTAATTTTGCTCAATGCCATTGTCAACATTTACTCTTCTGCGGGATCCAGACTTCAAGAGCAGAGATTTGATCTTCTGACCTTTAAGGCTTATACTGGAGCCCATCCTCAGAAAACGTCTTACTGCTAGATAATGCATTCCAGCACCAGTCCATTTGCTCAGAAGGCCAAACCTCTGCTCTTGGTGGTCGATTCAGATTGGATCCTACAATATTATCCTGGTATTAGATCCTCCCATGTATATTCTCCTTCATTCATCTACTCTTCTATCTTTTACTAAATCACTAAACAAATATGGATAATTAAACAAGCAATTTACAAACAAAACAATGACTAAGCTTACAACTCTTGATTAAATCTATTCAAAGATTATGGGATTGGGGGTGGGGGAAGAGTGAACATTATGGGCTGCATAAACAGAGGGATAGAATCAAGATCACTCAAACTGCATTGGGGGACACTCAATGTCCCCCAAGGCAGCGTTTTATGGCTAACACTTTTTATACTTTCCACAAATGATCTTTGCGATCATATTATAAGCAACTGCATTCTCTTTGCTGATGATGTAAAAGGAGTCCGGCTATTCTCCAAAGCACCTGAGGGTAGGACAAGAAGCAATGGGTGGAAACTAATCAAGGAGGGAAGCAACTTAGATCTAAGGAGAAATTTCCTGACAGCTAGAGCAATTAGCCACTGGAATAGCTTCCCTCCAGAAGTTATGAATTCTCCAACAGTTTTGGAGAAGAGATAGATAGATAGATAGATAGATAGATAGATAGATAGATAGATAGATAGATAGATAGATAGATTTTATTGGCCAAGTGTGATTGGACACACAAGGAATTTGTCTTGGTGCATATGCTCTCAGCGTACATCAAATAAAATATACATTTGTCAAGAATCATGTGGTACGACACTTAATGATTGTCATAGGGGTCAAATAAGCAATGAAGAAGCAATATTAATAAAAATCTTAGGATATAAGCAACAAGTTACAATCATACAGTCAACATGGGAGGAAATGGGTGATAGCAATGATGAGAAAAACTAGTAGAATAGAAGTGCAGATTTAAGAAAATGAAGAAACTGTTTGAGAGCATTGGACAACTATTTGTCTGAAATGGTAGAGGGTTTCCTGCCTGAGCAGGGGGTTGGACTGGAAGACCTCCAAGATCCCTTCCAATTTTGTTACTGTATTATATTGTATTGTATTCTATGCTATGCTATGCTGTTATGCTATCCTATGCGATTCTATTCTACTCTATTCTACGCTACTCTACTTTACTCTGCTGTACTCATTTCTATTATTTCTATTTCTGTTTTTATTTCTATTCATCACGGAGGACTCCGGTCTTGAAAAAACATGTCCATAACCTTTCCTACACTCTCATTTTTATTTTATTTTTAAGTCGAGCAAGCGAGAAAGCAGAGTGGCACAAGGGAGAAAGAAAGGTGGGGGAAGAAGGGGAGTGAGATGGAAGGCATTTTATCCAGGGCCTTTTCCAAGCTAAAAGCCTGCTTGCTGTTTTCAAGAGCCGGTCTCTTTCATGACACTTGAGATTTTTTTTCACTTACGAGAAATTGCCATTAAGAAGCAACATTCTGCTCCCTGATTGGGTTGAGTTATGACGGCCCCTTGTTTACCAGAATTATCCCACCTGCAAATATTGCTGGCGAAGGAACATAAGCTGATAGCGAGCACAAACGCTGCGGAGAGGTTAAATCGAAATCCACATTGGAAAAAGAACCTTCATTCAACTCTGGATGAAATGGTCCGAGGAGGGAGAATGGAAGGCTTAAGGTTATCCAGGATGACCTAAAGCAGTGATTTTCAACCTTTTTTGAGCCGCGGCACATTTTTTACGTTTTAAAATCCTGGGGCACACCACCAACCAAAATGACACAAAATGACACCCTAAGACACTCTCCTCTCTTTTTCCATCCGTCTCCTCCCCACCCTTGTGTGTGTATACACACTCTTAAACCATTTCCAAAAACAGGTGAGGGCTGGGGGGGTTTTCTCTCTTATTCTTTGGGTACTTTTTATCATATGCTTTAAATCAAGAGTCACTTCTCTCTCTCTTGTTTCTCTCTCTCCTCTCATTCTCTGTCTCAATCATTTTCTCATTTCTCCTTTTTCCTCCCCTTTTTGCTCATTTCTCTCTCCCTTCCTCTCATTTTCTCTCTCTCTCTCTTGCTTTCTTTCTCTCTCTCTTGCTTTCTCTCTCTCTCACTCTTGCTTTCTCTCTGTTTCTCTCTTTTCTTTCTCTTGCTTTCTCTCTCTCTCTCTCTCACTCTCTTTCTCTCTCTCTTTCTATCTTTGTTGCTTTCTTTCTCTCTCTTTCTCTCTCTGTTGCTTTCTCTCTCTTTATCACTCACTCTCACTCTCTCTCTCTCAGCAAAAAGTTGTGAGACCGGAACCTGAGCTTCCTTCTTCGCGGCACACCTGATCATGTTTCGCGGCACACTGGTTGAAAAACACTGACCTAAAGAAGCAGCAGTGGTTTTAGAATTGGTTATGACCCAGTCGTGCGAATCGAAACCCCAGTTTAAACTTGGCGGGTGTGTTTTTAAAAGTGGGGAAAAGTTCACCACCAGGAGAGGACCACTGCCAAGAAAGGGAAGTCCCAAAGGAGATATTTCCTTTTCTTTCCTCAGGAAAAAAAAAAAACAACACCTGCAGAGAAAATAAGATAAAAATCAACGGTGAATGTCTCCATTTTCAAAGCTGGAAAAACATGCTCAGTTTTCATGGCTTACCTTTGGTTATTATGGGATCAAGCAAACCTTTTTGAAAAAATAAATAAATCCATAGTTTAGATCTTTAGGAAGAATATTTTCAGCTACTTAGGGAGGAGAAAGAGGGTGTAGAAAAGGTTAGATGCTTGTGAACCCTTCCTGCTGTTGATTGTAAATTGGTTTATAATCAGCGTTAACCACTAGGGACTTATGGGCCTCTAATGCAGGCAACTTCAGATCATGCAGAATGCAGCTGCGAGAGCAATCATGGGCTTTTCCAAATATGCCCATGTCACACCAACACTCCGCAGTCTGCATTGGTTGCCAATCAGTTTCCGGTCACAATTCAAAGTGTTGGTTATGACCTATAAAGCCCTTCATGGCACCGGACCAGATTATCTCAGGGACCGCCTTCTGCTGCACGAATCCCAGCGACCAGTTAGGTCCCACAGAGTGGGTCTTCTCCGGGTCCCGTCAACTAAACAATGCCGCTTGGCGGGACCCAGGGGAAGAGCCTTCTCTGTGGCGGCCCCGGCCCTCTGGAACCAACTCCCCCCAGAGATCAGAATTGCCCCCACCCTCCTTGCCTTTCGTAAGCTACTTAAAACCCACCTCTGCCGCCAGGTATGGGGGGATTGAGATGCTCTTTCCCCCTAGGCCTTTACAATTTCATGTATGGTATGTCTGTATGTATGTTTGGTTTTTATATTAAGGGTTTTTTTTAATCATTTTTAGTATTGGATTATTATTGTATGCTGTTTTATGATTGCTGTTAGCCACCCCAAGTCTCCGGAGAGGGGCGGCATATAAATCCAATAAATAAATAAATAAACTTTAAGACTTGTAGGTTTCAACTCCCAGAATTCTCCGGCCAGCTATGCTAGCTGGGGAATTCTGGGAGTTGAAGTCCACAAGTCTTAGCGTTGCCACGTTTGAAGACCTCTGCTCTAACAGATCATTTATGAAGTCAATAGCTTTCCTAACTTGCTGTCCACCAAAACTTAGGGTGCTCCATCCATCAGCCATAATTCCCAGCCAGCCTTTTGCTTGCACACGTACTTATTGTCCTCTCTTATCTGTCTGATTTCCTCTGTAACATCTGTGCACCTTCCAACCCCTGTGGCGATGAAAAAGGCAACTTTGGTGACAAAAATGAAAGCTCACCTTAGGTTGAGGGATTTATTTATTTATTTATTTATTATTTAGATTTGTATGCCGCCCCTCTCCGAAGACTCGGGGCGGCTCACAACAAAATAGAACAAATCATAAATAATCAGAAAACTTTAAAATTTATACAAGATTAAAAAGAACCCCATAAACTAACAGACGCACACACAAACATACCATGCATAAATTAAACATGCCCGGGGGAGGTGTTTCAGTTCCCCCATGCCTGACGGCAGAGGTGGGTTTTAAGGAGTTTACGGAAGGCAGGGAGAGTAGGGGCAGTTCTAATCTCTGGGGGGAGTTGGTTCCAGAGAGTCGGTGCCGCCACAGAGAAGGCTCTTCCCCTGGGGCCCGCCAACCGACATTGTTTAGTTGACAGGACCCGGAGAAGGCCCAATCTGTGGGACCTAATTGGTCGCTGGGATTCGTGCGGCAGTAGGTGGTCTCGGAGATATTCTGGTCCAGTGCCATGAAGGGCTTTAAAGGTCATAACCAACACTTTGAATTGTGACCGGAAACTGATCAGCAGCCAATGCAGACTGCGGAGTGATGATGAAACATGGGCATACCTAGGTAAGCCCATGACTGCTCTCGCAGCTGCATTCTGCACGATCTGAAGTTTCCGAACACTTTTCAAAGGTAGCCCCATGTAGAGAGCATTACAGTAGTCGAACCTCGAGGTGATGAGG